>NC_087580.1:25700864-25837630 GCF_036250125.1 Pseudopipra pipra
AAACTCTTCCTCTTCAACAGTTTGCACCAGCAGAATGTTTCCTTGGGCTGCACAGACCAGGGACTGGGAGAGAGCAGCACGTGGGTCAGAGAGCTGGAGTCGGTGCCTCCCAGACCCACAACCAGCACCAAGAGGGCACCTGAGCCCTTGGGCAGCCTCCTTCAGGTACTGATTGTTCTGCAGCTCTGACCTGCATCCCCCTAAAAATAGATGTTTCTTTGAAAACATGCTCAAATCCCAGGAGCGGCGAGGCTGAGAAGGTGGAAGAGCAGAGGCAAAGGCTGTTCAACAAGACAGGACTCTGGATTAAATTCCCACGTATACCCCCTGCCCTGGTGACAACAGATTTTGAGTATTTGGACAATAAACTGCTTGTGCTGTCTGTGTGCCCGTGGGGTTATTTTTCCACCACCAGCCGTGGTACCTGCATTTCCAGGGACGCTGAGCACTGTGCCGATGGAGATCAGGATGGGGTATGTGAGCACGACACCAACGTTAACCAGGATATTGAAAGCCAGGGAAAAACAGAGCAAATCATACATGATTACAGGGAAAAACACTAGAGTGAGATATTTCTCTTCCACTTCACCCTGCAAGTGTGATATCAGTATCCACACCACAATTATGTAGTTGTCACAAAGTGAGTGATTTTGGTTTTTTTATTTAGGAGTGTGAAATGAGGGGAAGTTCTGACTGGTGTAATGGGAAGGGCTGGATGGCCTTTCACAAACTGTAATACCAAGGTTATCACACTCATATTTCATGGCTTTTCCCAAACTTTAATCAGATACAAACAACCTGTTTTTGCTGCCAGAAACCTTCATTTGTTCCCCTAACAGAAGGGTGGTGATCCCAGCTTGCTCTCTTGGCTGAGGTTGTGTTGTCCTTGTCTCAGTGGGACATTTCCCTGACAAAAGGCTGCAAACCCTCCACCTGGACCACACCCCAAAGGTGACAGCAGCAGGAACTCATACTCTAAAGGGCACTAAACACAATTAGCTGACGAATTTAACTGCAAATTAAGCAGACTGGGGCAAGACCACAGCCTTGGTGCCATGTTGAAGGCAAAATGAAATCTGACAGATATACAAATATTCAACACCTTAAATTTATGCATTAGTTTTGTTTGGTTTTTTTACATGACAGCGTTACCAGCCAGCTACAATTTCCTTGGGAGATCAAAAGCAAGCTGCAGAAACTTTCAAAAATTTTCTTCTGGTCACTCAGTCCTGCTGCTGAGTCCCCTACACAAAAGGAGCAAAGGGTTGCTCCTCCTTGTCTGCTCCATCAGGTTGTTCCCTCATGGCTGGGGTTATACACTTTGGTAGATGGATGGGTGATAAATTAGCCCCGTTTTTTGTCCCTCAGGTGCTCACAGAGGAGCTGAAATTCTGGTTCAAGGCGCTCACAGAGCTCAGCTGTCAGCCCAACCACGTCTCAGGATGGGCTGTGTACCAGGCATTCTCTTTGCTTCCATTTGATAAACGTGTAGTGGAGACAGAAACCTCTTCAATTATGAAATAATAGAGACTTCACTAAAGGAAGGGATGTTGTTATATCTGGAAATTAAAACGCCCCCGGGCTGAATCCAACAGATACTGTGCCTGGCTGGAGAATGGCAATTCTGGCTCAGGAAGAGGGAGCGTTATGGAAGGGCTGTGTGAGCCTTGCCCAGCACCTGCAGCACCCACAGAAAGGTGCCCCAGCACTGGGCATCCATGTGTCAGTGCACAAACACCCCACAGAGTGTGCTAGGAAGACACTGAGAACACACAGCCCTTTGAAATGGGATTTAGAGCAGCCAAGCTATTCCAGAGACAGGGGAATTGGTGTGGAACTAGAGTAGGGATGAAAAAGTGAACCATTATTATGGCTGCTTCATGTTTACTCCCTGCTATTACTATCACTATTAATTATTATTTATAATTATCGCTTATATCTTAATTATTAATTATATATTAATAGTATTATTTCATTAAGAATAATGAAAAATATAAATCATTTCCAAGGAGTACCAATTTGCATTGGGACCAGACTAAATCTGTGAGAGAACTCTGATGTTTAGGAGGACAGGGGGAAATTGTTTGTGCCAGAGGCTAATTTTGTATTGGTGGGGAGAAAAGAGCTGGAAAAATGAGTATTTTTTTTTTATCACATACCTAACTAGAGGCCAGCTACTCCACACAGGTAACCCCAGGGTACAGCAGAGAAAGGGTACCAGTACTCCACTTTTTTAAAATACAGTGTGATTGGGGTGACAGAAATGAAGATGAAATTGAAGAAGCCCAGGGTGGACACAAAATGAGCTGCTTACCCCAAGTTTGCACTTCCAAGGAACATTTTAAACAAAATCTGCAAAGGAGAGGAGAGAAGAGGGGTTTAGAAGTCACGACAGTCATGGGAGCAAAGTTCTCCTGCACAAATTCATTACCAATGTGAGCAAACTCTGTAGCTGGGAGGCAAATTCTGATCCCACTACAACAAACTCCAAAATTTACACATACTTCACCCTCCTCAAGCCAAAGATAAACACAGCCACGCTCAGCCCAACCTGTTTCTGAGACATGACTCTGCCTTGTCCATCCCTCACCTTCCAGAGCAGCCACTGCTTCCAAGCATTCTCAAGTGTGCTGAGCTCACACCAGGGCTCCAAGCCCAGCAGGAGCCCAGAATGTGCAGTGCAGGGGTGAGCCCTGAATTCCCACTCGGGGAAAACAGCACATCCCACATCCAGGCTCTCCATTCCGCACGGGGAAAGTCCCTTTGAAACAGTGTTTTTAAACAGCGTTGGCATGATTAAAAAATTATCTGAAACTCCCTATAGCATAGCAATGAAGATTTCATTAAAGACTCATAAAGCAAAGCCACCCTGAATATTTGGCAGGTGACAACTAATTACCCTCATCGTGGATTTCCTGACGTGGTGACATCACCTGGTCACAACATGAATGATGCAGGAAATAAAACATTTATTTTACAGCCACTCTCTTTGTACTTGTGCATTTTTAACAGCTGATAATGGTGAATATAAGAATCCAAACGAACAGTCGTGACCTACCTTATACAAGGCAGATGTGGAGGCTGATCCCACAGCATATGCCACCCCAGTGATTGAATCTCCCTGGAAACCATCTGCATTTGCCATCATCACAATTCCTGTGATTGCCATGATTGTTGCAACTATCTGCACAGACAAAGCAAAGCAGTGTAAAGTTCAGAGCTACTTCAGCCTGTGGGAAGAGATTCTCACTGTGTGGGGTTCTCATGAGTGTCACTGGCTACTTTTTCTGACTTGGAGCATTCTTGTTTTCCCTTAAATGGGAAAAATTATGGGAGAAATGTAAAGCATAATGAAAGTGTGTGCACTGGTAGTGGTATGGATCTATAGCATTGCAAATTCTGCTGGGACCTACTGACAGGACCTGCACCATTACCTGTTTTATCAGCTAAACATTCCCTTTGGAAAGATTGCTCCAAGATCAAGAAATTCTAAGACATTGTGTTACATTATGCAACAAGGGAAGTATTTAGCAACACCCCAAATTTGATCTGAAATACAAACATTAGATGGCCAAACGTTCTGGACATTAGTCCAGGGGAATGACTCCTGTCTTGTGGAATGCCAGAGTACCACTGGGAGCTTTTCCAGGCTGTTCTGGCCAGCTTTCTTGGACAGACATGACCTAGTTTCTCCATGAAACCTTTACCTTTGTGCTTAGGTTTCTGGCCTCATTTGGAAATCTCAGACAGGGCATCTAAGAAGCTTCAGAGAAAAAGAACAGGAATAATTAACTACACCATATCTGAAACCCTGGGTCCTGACTCCAAGGACCTTAAGAAAGTGACAGCGAGCCCAACATGTTTTATTCTTTGGAAAACTCCCCATCTCCACCTAATTGCCCTCAGCATGTAAATAAGGAGTGGGAATTTCAAACACAATGAAGACCCAACTTCCATTGAGTGCAGAGGAAAAGGTGTTTCCTGAGTCAGTGTACAATTCCTGAGCCAACACCAAAGGGAGATGGGCACTTGCTTCTTGGAAAACATCACTGAACACCAATTAAGAAATATTTGGTACTAGACAAACCTAACCTTCACATGCTTCAGCCCACAGACTTTAAAGGCATCTTGATCCAATCATGTGCCCTTCTGCAGAGCAGCCTGACTTTCAGAGCTCACAGTTTGACCAAGAGTCCCAGAAAATGCATTGATATTCCTGCCAAGCACTTGTGAGCCAGACTGAGGCAGTGAACACAAAAATCCCACAAAACAATTTTAACAGAGCCAGTCAGTCCCATGATTCAAGGGACACACAGGACAGGGACAAACACCTGACCCAGGTAAAGGTGTCCATACATGGGGAGACAATGGGAAACTCCCACAGTAGAGACTACAGGTAGAAATGTTAGGGCTCCTAAATCTCATAGGTACCCAGGCCAACATCTTCACAGAGGAACACATCTCCTGGTTGCAGCTTTAATTACTTCCCTCTCACCATTATCCCTATTTTACCAGTACCTGAGGCACACAGGTACCCCCCTGGCATTGCAGTGGCTGTGCCAAAGGCAGTCAAAAATCACACTGCATGTCTGTGTTCCACCTTACTTCCATTTAAAACATCCAAGCTCCAAGATACAGGTCCACAAAGCTGCCACCTAAGCCTGAAGATATCACTGATACCTCCAAATTCACCATGAAATGGCACTTGAAATCCAAGTCCCCCAGCTTAATGATGTGGGCTGGAGTCACTTGTGTAATCACAGTCTCTCAGTGGTTTGATGAGATCTGAAAGGGCTTTAGCAAGAAGGGACCAAGACAGCTTCCCTCCTCTCCTTCCCAGGATCCCAGAAGTCAGGCCATCCTGGGAGACTCCACAGAAGTCCCAGCCTTGAAGCAATGCTGAATTACACTGAAGACCCCTCAGACATCCATGGCCTCTCCTCTCAGTTTCCAGAAGCCCCCCTTTCCCTGCTCCACTGCCTGACTGGGTTCATCGCAGGCTGCACTAAACACCTTGCCTTGCACGTAATTCAGATGCAGCATTTCAGCTGTCAGCTGGAATATTTCAGCTGGAATGTTTTATGCAGTTTGTCTCACAAGGCAAACCAGAAGAGTCCAGTGCAGTTAACCTCTCCTTCCAAGGGAAAGGATCAAGATGTCAGGGTTGACAGAGAACCTGTCAGCAGCCTGGCTATTAGTGACGAGGAATTTAAACAACTTTTAGGAAATATTTACTGTAATGCCAGATGGAACAAACGTAATGCAGCCCAGACCAGAGGTCACCAATCAAAATGTGTGTAGTGTCACCAATAGCATGTTACAGCATGCACAGTGTCTTCAGTGTCACCAATAACACTGTGTGCAGTGTCTTCTGTACTACCAATTAAAGTGTCTACAGTTTTTTGTGCTTGAGACTTTTGACCAATTGTGTTGTGGCACGATAGTGTACAAAGAGTATAAAAGAAACACTTGAGAGCAATAAACAGCTTCCTATTCACCTTACACCTGCACTACGTCTGATATCAGTGTCGTTTTGGCCGTTCCAACTTTATCAGCGACAGAATGTGACTGTGAAATCCATCTAATAAACCTCATAAGAGTGGAAGACTTAAAAGTAAATCATTCCCAGAGTTTGTCTCCTTAAGATGTTTTGAGTGTCAATGAACCCTTTGGCATTGAATTCCTGAACTGAGGATCTGAAGACAGAACAAGCCTCTAGAAAAGCAAAATTTATCAGGAAACCTCCAAGTTGCTGAAGATATCAGCAAGCCCCACAGAGGTCATCAATGAAAAGAGACCGTGGAGGGAATGAACTGGGGCAGGAGGAATCCCAGTCCATGGGGGTTGTGGAGGGAGCTGAGTGTCCCTCTGGCCCCAGCTCTGCAGAGCCACAAGGAGACACTTCTGTTGACTCAGCTGAGTCCCTTCCCTCAGTGCAGGTGAAGGAGATCCCTCCTGAGCTCTGTCTGGGTTTCCTGTCTAATGATGGGACATGAAAAGGGGACTCTTGGACTTAACTCTGTGTCTGGAGAAATGACCCTGCTGAAAGAAGTGTCTGAGCCCAGGTGAGAGAAGGCACATCATTATTTCCTTCAGCTGTGTGCCAGCAGGTTCCCCTGGAGCCCCAGGGAGAGATGGAGGGAGCCCAGAGGGGCAGAGCAAGGGCTGCCTGGGGCTGTTGCTGTGCTGCTGAGCTGGGCCAGGCTCCTGGCACACAGGGAGCTCCTGGCAAGCAAGAAGAGCTTCAAAGAGACAGCTCTGCTGGTGAGCAGCTCCTCTGCACAGCCCAGCAGGGCTGAGGGCACTGCCTGCAACACCCAGGGCACAGGAGAGAAGGCAGAGAGATGAGAGGCAGCCTGGGCTGGGAGGTGACTGAGCTCTCACTACAGGAGAAACCTTCCCAGGATTTGAAGGAAGAATTCTCTGGCTGTAGAAATGTTCAACTTCTCTTCCTGGAGGCATCTCCTAAAGCTGGCACATCCCACAGCTTCCAGGATCTTTCAGCAGGACTCTCCCAGTTGCTGCAGTGCAGGGGAAGTGGCCATATGGCAGAGCAGGGCAGGAGCTGCAGGCAGCAAGGGCAGAGAGGAGAAGGGAGCAGGAGGTTCCAGGGATCCTGGGGTGGGAGGACAGGGCAGAGCTGCTCAGGGCAGGAACCTTGCCAGCCCTTTGCCACGGTCAGGCTCTGGCTGCAGAGCAGTGCAGGTGAGTTCCTGCAAGTGCCTCTCCCAGCTGCCAAATGGCAGCAGTGGCAGGAGCTGTCAGGATGGCTCTGCTGGATTTGCTGGGGTGCATCAGGAGAAGCTGCTGCAGAGCAGGACTTGCTGCTGCCCCATCAGAGGCCCAGGGCAAGAAGGTTCCCTGTGCCAGGGCTGGCTGTGGGGTGGGAAGGTGGGGGTGCAGCCAGGGGTGCCCAGGGCTGTGGTGCAGAGCAGGGTCCTGCCCCCAGGGCTCTGTGTGCTGGGGCAGGGACTCTGCTGCCTGCCAGGGTCAGCCCTGAACTGCAGGGTGTCTGGGTTCTGCTCTGCAGCCCCTGCCCAGGCAGAGCTGCCCCTGGGCACTGGGCTGGGGATGGCTCTGGCAGCACTGGCAGGGCGCTGAGCTGGGCACAGGCAGGGGCTGCTGGCAGGAACAGCTCCTCACCCAGAGACAGGCAGGCAGGGAGAGGCAGCTGCTGCCACAAGGGCTGGGCAGGGGGATGGGGGCCACTCCCTGCTGTCCCTGTGGCACAGACCCCTTCCCTGAGCAGCTCCTGCCTGGGCTCCTTTCCCAGCCTAAGCAGAGCCTGTGCCCTCAGGCCCACGGGGGCTGGGCTGTGCATTGCCTTGCTGCAGCCAGAGCCCAGGCAAGGACAGGGCCCTGATTTCCAGCTGTCTCTCTGTGTCCCTCCTCCCTTGGCAGCAGCACTGTGGCATTTCCCTGCCATCCCCTGCTGCCTGGGCTCTCCTTGTTCTCACCATTGGGTTTTCTGAGCCAGTGTGGGGTTTGGGGGTGGCAGATTCCTGTCCAGACACAACCCCTTTGGGTGCTGCTGTGGGGATGTGTCTGTGGGAGCCAAGTGCCCAAGTGCCCTCCAGGCACCTTCAGGGTCTTCAGCTGTTTGCCTGGGTGTCCGGCAGGGCTGCAGGTGCCCTCCAGAAGGGCACAGCTCTGCCACAGTATCTCTGTGCTGCACAGGATCCCCATGGAGAAAACTTCTCAGTGCTAAATCCATGGAAATGCTCTGGGCAGCTGTACTTGGAACTGCAATGATCCCTGTGTGTGGCAGTCTGGGAGGAGAAAAGAAGATCCTAATCAGTCATCCTGAGTAAAGGCAAGGATTCTTTCAATCTGCTCTTTGAACCAGGATTCCTCTGCTCCTAGAAGTGCCTAGTTTCTTTTTTAAGGGAATTCCTAAGGGCCATCTCCCTTCAGCTCCAAGCTGCCAGCCAGGAGCAGCTGTGAACAGGAAAGATAGCCAGCTCTCGTCTCTGCACCAAGAGACCACCCCTTTGCCTCTCAGGACTCACAAAATTTCCCCTGGAGCACATTAGAAATGTCAGAGATTTCAACCATCCGAACTCACTCCTGGCAAGAGGAACTGGAAAATCAAGTACCCAAATCCCCTATCTCTGTTCTGTGCTTGGGAAACTGTGACCAGCAGTTCTGGAACCACTTTGATACATCACAAGTGCATTCAATTGGAGGTCACCCTGTGCTCCAAGTTGCCTCTCACTGCACAGCAAGAAGGATTCCTCGGGAGCCCATTCCAGGGTCCCTGCTCTCAGTGCCCCCTTCAGCCAGCAAAACCCAGAGCTCAGGGAGAGGGATGCAGAGAGATCTTCCTGAAAAGAGGCCCTGAATGTTGAATTGCTGTGAGACATGCAAGATGTTTTGCTGATTGAATCTGGCCTAATTCAGTTCTGCCTTTTTTCTCCTCAACAGAAAACAATAAGCTGAGGCAGTAAATGTCCAACAGTAGCTCCCTCACCCAGTTCCTCCTCCTGGCATTTGCAGACAGGCGGGAGCTGCAGCTCCTGCACTTCTGGCTCTTCCTGGCCATCTCCCTGGCTGCCCTCCTGGCCAACGACCTCATCCTCAGAGCCGTAGCCTGCGACCACCACCTGCACACCCCCATGGGCTTTTTCCTGCTCAACCTCTCCCTCACAGACCTGGGCTGCATCTGCACCACTGTCCCCAAAGCCATGCACAACTCCCTCTGGAACACCAGAACCATCTCCTACAGGGGATGTGCTGCACAGGTTTTTCTCCTCATATTCTTTCTTGGAGCAGAGTTTTCCCTCCTCACCATCATGTACTACGACCGCTACGTTGCCATCTGCAAACCCCTGCACTACGGGACCCTCCTGGGCAGCAGAGCTTGTGCCCACGTGGCAGCAGCTGCCTGGGCCACTGGCTTTCTCATTGCTCTGCTGCACACAGCCGGTACATTTTCCCTGCCCCTGTGCCAGGGCAATGCCCTGGGCCAGTTCTTCTGTGAAATCCCTGCCATCCTCAAGCTCTCCTGCTCACACTCAGACTACCTCAGGGAAATTGGACTTATGTTTTTTACTCTCTCTTTAGAACTTGGCTGGTTTGTTTTCATTGTTTTCTCCTATGTGCAGATCTTCAGGGCTGTGCTGAGGATCCCCTCTCATCAGGGACAGCACAAAGCCTTTTCCACGTGCCTCCCTCACCTGGCCGTGGTCTCCCTGTACCTCAGCACTGCTACATTTGCCCACCTGAAGCCTCCCTCCATCTCCTCCCCGTCCCTGGACCTGATGGTGGCAGTTCTGTACTCGGTGGTGCTTCCAACAGTGAACCCCCTCATCTACAGCCTCAGGAACCAGGAGCTCAGGGAAGCCATAAGGAAAACGATGACTACATGTTTTTTTAAGAAGCAATAACCTGCCTCTTTTCTCCTGCAGAACACTCATTGTGTAACACATTTTGAGTACAGCCTGCCTTCTAAAGATTTTCGTAGTGTTTGGGGTGGGGGGGCTTTCCTGTTTTTTTCCTCTGTTCATGCCATTAACACTGAAATTTTATTCTTCATCCCATATATAATTCACTCTCTACCTCATCTTTTTTCACCCACAAAATGTAGAAATCAGAAATCATGCTTTGTGTGCATTTAAACAAAATAAAAGTTTGTGCAGCAAGGTATTTGTCAAACATCCTCCCTGTTTTAGTTTTTACATGAGGAATCACAATCTCTGAGTGTAAGCAAGGACACAAATGATTTTTCCAGATTCTTCCTCCAAGACTTCCCCTGAAGCTGGAGGGCATTTCCATGTTTGCAGATGTGGAAGGTAAAAGAGTCCCAGCACTGCCAGGGAGCCCCAGAACTGGGTCTGTTCAGAGCTGCTCTCTTTGCACTCCCACCCTCTCCTTTCCTGTCCGTGCCCAAGGCCTGAGTGCTCTGGCAGCTCAGTCACTGTCCTGCTGTGGGTCAGGCCTGTGAGCACAGGCAGGGACAGGCCCTGGGCACTGCTGGGACAGGGCTGGGCTCCTTAACATCATTTCCATCAGCAAAGGGGTTCCCCTCCAGGCACTTCCTGAAGGCTGAGGTCTCTTCCCAACTCTGGTATCAAGAAGAAGTCCCTGGATTCCTTCTGTTCCATGAGGTTCCCCAGTGTCACAGTGGCCTCTTGATTCCATGAAATTCCACTGTGGCCCAGGGTTTCTCTGTTTCCAAGAGCCCCTGCAGTGCCACAATGGCCTGATTCCATGGGTTTCTGCAGTGTCACAATGGCCCCTTTATTTCAGGAGGTTGCCCACTGTCCCTGGGTTCCTTTGGCTCCATGGGGCCCTGGAGCGTCCCAGTGGCCTCTTGATTCCAAGGGTGTCCCCAGTGTCACAATGGCCTCATAATTCCATGAGGTTCTGCAGTTTGACAGTGGCTCCTTGATTCCATGAGGTTGCACAGTGTTATCACAAAGCTGAGCCCATCCTGATGAAAGTTCTGAGGAGGTTGGGAAGAACTGGGACAAAAGAGAAGGAAAACTGGGTAAGGAAAGAGGGGCTTGACCAACAGAGAGGAAGGATTTTGATGAGGTAAAACCAGGTTCAGGGAATTCTGAGGGTGCTGAAACACTGACTGTGCAAACACTCCTGTTAGGCCTTTACTCTCTTTGTAACCTGAAGCCCCAACACTACCTAAAAGTGCTGCCCCTCCCATGGAAAGGAATCCACTGCTCTAATTCAAAGCCAGAAAAAATCCAATCCCAGAACTCCAGACTCTTATTTGTACTCCAGTGCCCACCCCATTACCAAACCTGTATTACCAGTATGAAAAGCCAAGCTTTAATCCTGACCCAGCCCAAAAAGCTCTTCCCCTAATCATGAACTGCCAGCAGAACAACAAACCTCCCAAAGTTCTGCCTAATCCCCACCCTGAGATCTAAACCCCAAGCCCTGACCATTCAGCACCCCCACAGCCCTTGGGAGCAGGGCAAGGACCTGCAGGGCCCAGAGCAGGCCCAGGGGGTTGGCAGAGAAATGGGAGGTGACCTGGATCTGCTCAGCTCTGCAGTGAAGCCCAGGAGAAGGGCCTGGGCTCTGGCAGGGATGTCCTGTGGCACAGGGGCTCAGGATCCAAGTTAAGAAGGCCAAGTGCACATGGCAACAGCCAGAGCTGGTGCAGAGACATCAGGGAGGGTCTAGAAATGCTGCTGGGAGGGGGGTGGGAAAGCAGGAGGGGTGTGTGCAGCCTGCAAGGCCAGAGCAGCAGCAGGGCCAGGGCAGGACAGCCTGCAGGAGAGATGGCCAAGGGCTCTGGCAGGGCTACAAGGCCCAAAGGCACCCAGGCCTTTGTCCCCTTGCCTCTGGCAGCTGCCTCTGCCACTCAGGCCACCACAACCAACTTGCCTGGCAGGTTCTGCCCTTGGTTTCTGCCTCGGCCCTCCCTCAGGAGCCTGGCAGGGGTTGCCCAGTTTTGGGCCTTTATTGTTCCTCCCCCTCCCATCCCAGTGCCCCCCAAACAGCCCTGAGCCAGCCGGGAGGGACAGGATCTGCTGGGCCAGGGCCTGGGGCTCAGGTCTTGGCCTTTGTGCTCCACAAAACCAAGGCAGGCTTTGCTCAGCATTGTGAAAACACTGAAAACCAAATTATTTTTCTTTCTTTAATTGTCTTCAAGTCTTCAAGACATAAACAACTAATTAGAGTTGTTTTGTAGTTTAGCTAAGGCGGAAGATTTTAAAGTGGAAGTCACAAAAATATATTTTTTGATGAAAGGGAATGATTTACACAGAGCCTTCGGATGTAAGAGGGTCAGGACGCAATGGATTTTGACACAAATATAAGGGGGCAAAAGAGATTACTAGCATTTAATTATTGACCAGTTGAGCAGCTCTCAAGTGGTTCAATAGCATTTGCTACAATTTTAACACTTACTGAATTATTGATTCCCAATAACAACATTCCCACCACAGTCAATTCACACCCACACCCAGGCAGAGATGTGTGGACACATCAAGAGCTGGGTGTGCAAAGGTCCCTCTCCAAAAGTGTCCTTGTGGTCAGAAAAAGACTCCCCCAAATCCCTTTGTGTTTCCCAACAGACAAGGGTCACTACTGGAGGAGTGTTTGTTGAGGGGGATCAGAATTGTCCTGGGCATCAGCAAGGGTCTTTGGAGTGTTGGAAACTGGAGGGTTCCCGAGCTGGGAGAGGCTGCCAGAGGTGTCCCAGTGAGAGGGAGGTGCTGGGGAGCTGCCAGGGCCTCCCTCAGCCCCGCTGGTTGTGGGCTCCCAAGGGGACTGGCTTTAGTTATCTGCTGAATTTCCATCCTGGTGTCAGGAATGACTGGAGTTTGCAAACTATTTGGGAATTGTATCCAAACTCTTCTCTTTGGGTTAGGATTCAGGTAGGGCACAGACACCGGCGGCAGCCGCTGTGGCTCATGGAACCGAGTGGCCATTGGGACACTGCAGGGCCTCCTGGAGTCCAGGGGCTGGTGGGACACGGGGGAGCCTCTTGGAGCCAAGGGAACCCAGGGATGTTTTGGAACATCCTGGAATCAAGGAGCCTTTGTGACACTGCAGGCCCCCATGGGACTAAAGGAACCCTGACAGTATTTGGTACCTCGTGGAATCAAGGGACCGTTTCTGGCAGGATGCTCTGATAATACCTAAATAATGGTCAGAGAATGCAAACAATGCACACTCTCTGTGATGAGTTACTGCTGGTGTCAAGACACTGTTTTTAATGCTGAATTATGCTAAACCCAAAATGTTTCATGAAATTTCAAACACAGATCCTGCTTTTTGAAGCAGGATTTGACAGACAAGCTGCTTCCTGGCCTGCAAATATGTCTGGCAGTCAAACCCTTGATAACTATAAAAACCCCGTCCAACTGTCATGGGGCAGATTCTTCCACAGACTTTCTTGAAGTGTGTGGAGCTTGTGCCATGAAGCAGGGTCAGCTCTTCATGGTCACTACCCAGGGGTTAAGTGAAAGAGAGAGAACTACTCCCTATTGTTGTGGGGTGAGTTACATCAATCTCTGCTTCAGGATTGTTTCTTTTTTTGGCTTTGATCCAACTGCTTTATAGAATGACTTTGATAGACTACAATATCCTATCTTACACTATACTGCTAGGAGTTTTTTGACTTTTATACTAGGCAGTAAATAATTCCGATTGAGGTCTTTTGTCTGTTCACTTGTCTGGTAAATTTTCTGTTCATTTGACATAATAAATCATTCATTTTAAAAAAATATTTCTGATTTGCCATCACTAAAACTTGCAGGACAAAGTAATTGAATTACACCTCTAGAATTCCTTCAATTAAAACCAAAATCTGAGCCTGAGATTGGGTCCAGCCACAGCCAGGCTCCTCTCTGAGAAGGAATTTAGAAAGCAAGAGGGTCCTTTCTGCCCCTCGTAGCTCAACGAGACGGCTTCTGCCATCAACTTTGTCTAAGCCTTCCACCCCCCCAGCCCCAAGCCGTGACACATGGGCATGTCTTGTGCATGCAGTGCAAACATGGACTCCTGAGCTGCTCATTTGATGTCCCTCCTTGGAGGGAAGAACAAGCCCAATGCCTGGGGTGAGAGGCCAGTGCTGGGAGCGGCGCTGGCTGTGCCAGGGCACTGCTGGGTGCCCCCACCCTGAGCACTCCCACCCTTGTGCTGGTCCCTGCTGTTTTCCTCTGCAGGGCGTTGTGTTGGGCACATCCTGGAGAGCAAAGTGGAAAGCAGATGGAAGCTTTGAGGCCCTGACCTGAGGAGATACCCCTGCATGATGGTAGTGCTGCTGCAGAGGTCAGCTCTGTGCCAGCAGTGCCCGTGGCTGTCCCTGCCTGCAGTCCCTGGACAGTCCTGCAGCAGGACTGGGACCGACTACCAGAGCACTGAGGCCTCCAACAACACAGGGCTCTGCAGGACAGTGTGGAAGGGAAGGGAGACGAGGCCATGGAGGAGAAGGGCTGCTGCTCCCTGGCAGTGCTGCTCTGCTGGGACTCTTTTCTGGCCCAGCTCTGCACAGAGGCCCCGACCCTGCAGCTGCAGAGAAGTCAGAGAGGAAAGATGTCAGGTAAACAAGCCAATGCAGAGCTCTTTATTTGGTTGAAGCACACAGTGAGTACAATTCCCAATTTTTAGAGCCTCTGGGCCAGGCTAGAAAGGGTAATACTGAGTTGAAAATGGTGTTTATATATATAAAACATATATATAAATCTTCATATATATAAATATTTTTTGGTGTGAACAAATTCTCACAAAAATAACACCCCTACCAGGAGCAAAATTTGTGGTGGGCCTTTACTGAAGCACATAACAGGATTGGCCTTTAATGAGGTACATACCATGCAGAAGAAGGAGAGTTTATTGCTTCTGAAAAACACCCAGTTATCAGTTTCCTTATGGCATCCTTGAGCTCCTGGTTCCTCAGGTTGTAGATGAGGGGGTTCAGTGATGGAGGCACCACTGAGTACAGAACTGACACCACCAGATCCGGGGATGGGGAGGATATGGAGGGGGACTTCAGGTAGGCAAATGTGCCAGTGCTGAGGAACAGGGAGACAACGGCCAGGTGAGGGAGGCACGTGGAAAAGGCTTTGTGCCGTCCCTGCTGAGAGGGGATCCTCAGCACAGCCCTGAAGATCTGCACATAGGAGAAAATAATGAAAACAAAAAAAAAAAACAAAGAAAAAAGAAGCACTAACCCCAATGAGCCCAATTTCCCTCAGGTAGCCTGAGTGTGAGCAGGAGAGCTTGAGGATGGCAGGGATTTCACAGAAGAACTGGCCCAGGGCATTGCCCTGGCACAGGGGCAGGGAAAATGCATTGGCTGTGTGCAGCAGAGCATTGAGAAACCCAGTGGCCCAGGCAGTTGCTGCCATGTGGGCACAAGTTCTGCTGCCCAGGAGGGTCCCGTAGTGCAGGGGTTTGCAGATGGCAACGTAGCGGTCGTAGCACATGATGGTGAGGAGGAAATACTCTACTGACATGAAAAAGAAAAGTAAAAAGAGCTGTGCAGCACATCCTGCATAGGAGATGGTTCTGGTGTCCCAGAGGGAATTGTGCATGGCTTTGGGGACAGTGGTGTAGATGGATCCCAGGTCTGTGAGGAAAGGTTGAGCAGGAAGAAGCCCATGGGGAGTGCAGGTGGTGGTCGCAGGCTACGGCGCTGAGGATGAGGCCGTTGGCCAGGAGGGCAGCCAGGGAGATGGCCAGGAAGAGCCAGAAGTGCAGGAGCTGCAGCTCCCTCCTGTCTACGAATGCCAAGAGGAGGAACTGGGTGAGGGAGCTGCTGTTGGACATCTGTTGTTCTTTACGACAGGTCTGTTTAGAAAAGGAAAGCACAGGGAAAAATTAAGACAGCCCTCTCTCAGCAAAGTCAGTGCAGTTTTCAGGGAAATCCCCTCCAAATTAAGGCAATTCTTTTCCCTGGTTTGTGCTCTCTGAGGGTGCTGTGAGTACGAGGAGCTCTGCCCGTGTGCTGCCGAGGACTCAGTTTTGCTCTGCTGCAGTGCAGACATGGAGCTGGTTTGGGACAGCTCTCATGATCACAGGGGTTATCACAGGGAATCCAGTTTTGATGGAAAAGTTCAATTCCTGTACTGTTGTCTTGGAGCAATTTGGGCTGCAGAAGAGAGGCACAGAGTACCCTTAAAATAATTTTGACTGGGGTTTTTTGTTAGAGTCATAACATCTGGTTTTTTAAGGGCAAAATTTTCCAATTACAAATCTGTCAAGTATTGAGACAGGACAGGCAGAAGGGCTGAGCTCTCCGTTGCTTATTGCAGAGCCAGGAGAGCTGCAGTGCCTCTCAAGCTGTTTACCATCTGCCCTGCACTTTCGCTTGGGCTGCCTTGAAGATGACTTCACACACAGATTCATCTTTACAAACCCCACCACGATCTGTGCTGAGAGCAGGGCAACGCTGCTTGAAAGGGCAGCTCTGTGAAGTGTCCCCTGTGCCAGCCCAGAGGTGCAGCTGTGCTGGACAGAGCAGGACAGGAACCCAGAGAAGCCAAGGGCTGGGACAGGAGAGTGTCAACCCCCAAGGGAAGGCTCAGCACTGCCCAGGATCCTGTGCTCATTTCTGATCCTGTCTGAAATATTCATGTCTGAGAGTAAAAGAGTTGGAATTTCAGTGCAGCCTCCTGAACTGAGAGAACAATGTCTATGCTACAATGCCTATGTAGGAAACACACCTCAGGACTAATTCTTTTCCTGTAGCCCCTGTCTTTTGTGAGCTTTGCAAAAAATTCTCCATTCAATATGGTGTAGTGGTCTGGAGATGTGAGCTGGTCTGACCCTGCAACAGCAAGACATGGAAAAGATCCTCCCTCAGCTGCTAGGTTTGTTCCTTGCCCACAGCCCTTCTGCCCCAGCCCTAGGAGCAGCTCCCCGGGCCGGCTGAGAGCTGCCCCTGGCAGGTAGCAGAGTCCCTGCCCAGCACAGCACCCTGGGCTGCAGGACCCTACTCTGCCCCACAGCCCTGGGCATCCCTGGCTGCAGCCCCGGCTTCACAGTTCTTCCAAAGTGACCCAAAAAAGCCCCCTGCTCACCCACCCCATCAGCTAGGGCTGGGCCAGCTTTAGGAGATGCCTCCAGGAGCTGCCCCTGCACTGCCCTGCAGCCACAGACTCACCGTGTGCAGCCCTGCCAAGATTCCTCCTGCAGGGAGCTCTCAGCCCTCCTGCCAGTGCTGAGCCCCTTGAAGCTCTGTCTGTGCCCTGCTGGTGTCCCTGAGCTGCCCTGGCAGTGCCCTCAGCCCTGCTGGACTGTGCAGAGGAGCTGCTCACCAGCAGAGCTGTCTCTTTGAAGCTCTTCTTGCTTGCCAGGAGCTCCCTGTGTGCCAGGAGCCTGACCCAGCTCAGCAGCACAGCAACAACCCCAGGCATTTCATGATCCTCCAGGTGGTTTGAAGTTGTTTACATGAGACTCAGTCCCCGAGAGGAAGTTCAAACAACTTTTCAAGAAGTCAAAGTGAGATTGAAACACGAAAGTTTCTTGTAGTGCTAATGAGTCTCACTGAGGGACACAACTGAGAACGTGTCCCCAGGTTCCAGTTAGAGCAGAAAACTGCAGACAGTGATGACAAGGATGGACAAGCAAGGGAAAGGTGGCTCTGATGCTGAATAAACCTTGACTTGTTTCCTTAATCCAAAGGGCCAAACCCTGATCCCCAGCCCTTGGGAAGGCAGATACTGTCCCTGCCTCATTCCTCAGGGCTCTTCCTGGGGCACTGGGATGTGGGATGTGCAGTGCCAAGGGCAGGACCATGGGGTGGCACCTGCCAGGCTGCTGAGCAGGGACAAGGAGGCCATGAGGCCCCAGGGCTGCAAGGGCCACTCCCCTCCTCCTGGCCTCAGGGGCACAGACAGCAGCCATGGCCAAAGGCCTGCAGAAGGTGGCTCTGTCAGGGCCTTTCAGCTTCTCCCCATCCCTGTCTCCTCTCCAGCCCAGGGTGTCCTACGGTGTCCATGCCCTGCCCCTTTCCCTGCAGGCTGTCGTCATTCCCCCGGCTGCCCCACCTGGCTGGCACCTTCCTGCACTGACATCTCTGCGTCCTCCCTGGCTCTTCCTGCACACACAAAGCCTTGGGCTCATCCAGACTCCTTCTTTGTGACATATTGTACCACAACACTGACCTCAGAGGGAAATTTCTGACTTCTTGTCACCAGTCTAGGCCACCCCAGCTGCCCTTGGTGGCACTAGTTCTTTCTTAGGCTGTTTTCTGACAGGAAGAAAAGCTTCACCAGCTCTGACACCCCCCTTCCAGACCTCTCAGGCTACTCCTCTACTGTCCTCAATCTTCACACCACTGACCCCTGAGTCCTCAGCCTCTATATACGGGTCATGTGCTTGAGGCCCCAAATTCCTTCCTGGGAGATCTCTGGGACCTCTCCAAGGTTTTGGAAGATGACAATAGAGTGCTCTTATCCCAGGAAACACAGAGGGACACTTTTTTCCAAGGGTTGTCTTGGCAGAATGAGGCACAATCTCTTTACACTTTCTGGCACAAGGGAGCTCTGAACTCTGGGTATGGAGGGAGGTCCAAGTGCCAACCACTGGAGTGGGAGCTACAAATCATCAGGGCTTGTGTTCTTTGGAGGGCCAGACACTGGGGAGAGCGGGGTGTGTGTGTGCCCATGTAAGGACTTGAAGGGCACAATGAACTGTCTCAAAACACTGTCAAAGCAGGAAAATCCCATAAGGCGCCACAAGACATAAGCACTGGTGGCAAACAGGAAGGCCTTTAATTCCAAGGCCTAAAGGGAGGTGAAACTTTGGAAGTAGCCCCCAGGACAGAATTGCACTGTGCAGAGTGTGGGAAAGAGCAGACAGCCCCAACAGGAAGACAGGGTTGGTAAGGCAGGTCTGGGGAACCTATCCAGACAAACATTCCCACCTGCAGACTGGAAGCACACCGGGCAAAACTCCCACTGTGGCAAGCTGTGGGAAAGGAAGCAAGTCCTTTTAGACGTGCCAGCCCAAGCTGTGGGAACAGCATCTACCCCCCTGAATAGCCGGGGCCTGGGCTGTATAAAAGTGATAGCCCAGAAGCACAACTTGGGGACCCTCCACCGAGCAGAGCAGGGTGAAGAAGGACAGGTGGGAGCCTCAGGGCTCCCATCATGGTGTGATACATTTACTTCATCTCTGTCTCTCTCTCACTTTCTTCCCATCACCCCCTTCTTTTCTCTCTTTCTATTCTTTCTCTCTCTCCCTCCTATTTACTGTTAAATCAAAGCTGGACTGCTGACTTTGGCACATGGTCTCCTTTGCAGCTGAATTTGGGCAGAGGTGTCTCTTAATAATAGGAACCTGAGAGTATCCATGAGGTTTTACAGTGTGGGAATGGCCACTGGATTCCATGAGGTTCCACAGAGTCGCAGGGTCCATTTGGCTTCTTAAGGCTCTGCAGTGTGATAATGGACCCTTGATTCCATGAGTTTGCAAAATGTCTCAGGACTCCTTTGGTTCTAGGAGGCCCCACATATCACAGTGGCCCCGTGGTTCCATGAGATTCCACAGTGTCCCAGGAATCCTTTGGTTCCATGGGACCCTGCAGTGTCACAGTGGCCCCTTGATTCCATAAGGTTCTGAAAAGTCTCAGGGTTCCTTTGGTTCCATGAGGCCCTGCAGTGTCACAGTGGCCTCTGAGTCCCCAAGGCTCCTCAGTGTCACAATGGCCCCTTGATTCTATGAGGTCCTGAAATGTCTCAGGGCTCCCTTAGTTCCAAGAGGGCCTTCATGGCACAATGAACCCTTGGTTCAAAGAGGTTCCACAGTGTCCCAGGGCTCCTTTGGCTCCAGAAGGCCCTGCAGTGTCACAATGGCCCCTTTACTCCAGGAGGTTCCACAGTGTCCTTGCCGGAACACACAGGGCTGTAATGTTGTCACCCCTGCAGAGCTGCCTCCGGCTCTGGGCTCCAGCACAGGAAGGACATGGACCTGTTGGAGCGAGTCCAAAGAGGACCAGCAAGAGGATCAGAGGGATGGAGCAGCTCTGCTGTGAGGAAAGGCTGAGAGAATTGGGATTGTTGAGGCTGGAGAAGAGAAGGCTTTGGGGTGACCTAATTATGGCCTTCCAGTGCCTGAAGGGAGACAACAGGAAAGATGGAAAGAGACTGTTTACAAGGGTCTGGAGTGACAGGACAAGGGGAATGGTTCACACTGAGAAAGGGAAGGGTTAGATGGGATATTAGGAAGAATTTCTGGACTGTGATGGTAGTGAGATCCTGGCACGGGTTGCTCAGAGAAGTTCTGGCTGCCCCATCCCTGGAAGTGTTCAAGGCCAGGTTGGATGGGGCTCTGAGCTCTGAGTCTAGTGGAAGGTGTCCCTGCCCATGGCAGGGGGTTGGACTGAGATGCTCTTTAAGGTCCCTTCCAACCCAAACCATTCCATGATTCTGTGACTGGTGGGGGATGTGGTGGTAAGAACTGTCTTGGGCACAGAGACTCCAAAATGGGAGTTTTCCATTCTGGGTGGAGGAAGGAGGGGGCAGCAGAACTGACACCCTGGACTGCTGGTGGTCAGACTTTGTCCTGTTTGGGAGACTGACTGAGCTGGGTGTGAGTGTGGATGTGCAGGAAGGCTCTGCAGAGGGATCTGGACAGGCTGGATCAAGAAGGCCAAGTGTCAGGGCCTGCCCTTGGGTCCCAACAACCCCCTGGAACTCTCCAGGCTGGGGGCAGAGGGGCTGGAGAGCTGCTCAGCAGGAAGGGACTTGGGGGTGCTGCTTGACAGGGGCTGGATATGAGGCAGAGTGTGCCCAGGGGGGCAAGAAGGCCAAGGGCATCGTGGCCTTTGTGGAGAAGAGTGTGGCCAGCAGGAGCAGAGAACTGATTGCCCCTCTGTGCTGGGCACTGGGGAGGCCCCACCTGGAGTGCTGTGTCCAGTTCTGGCCCCTCAGTGCCAAAAGGCCCTGGAGGGGCTGGAGCGTGTCCAGAGAAGGGAACGGAGCTGGGGAAGGCTCTGGAAAACATGTCTGCTGAGGGACAGCTGAGGGAACTGGGCTTGTTGAGTGTGGAGAAGGGGAGGCTCAGGGGGGACCTCATTGCTCTCTGCAATGACCTGAAAGGACGTTTTACTGGGTGTGGGTGTCGGTCTCTTCTTTAAAGCCTTTAGTGACAGGAAGAGAGGAAATGGCCTTAAATTGCATCAGGCAAGGTTCATATTAGATATTCCAAAACCCTTTTTCCTCTGAGAGAGTGCTCGGGCATTGGAACAAGTAGCCCAGGGAGGTGGTGGAGTCTCTGGAAGCATTCGGGTGGCATCTGGATGTAGCGCTTTGGGATGGGGTTTAGGGGTGATTCTGGTGGTGCTGGGTTGACAGTTGGACTAGAAGATCTGGAAGGTCTCTTCCATCACTGATGATTCTGTGATTCTCTGACCTGTCATCCCTGTTTGCAGGTTTGTGCTCTAAAAAGACCCTGGGGATGTTTTCTCAGCTGGGTCCACAGAGATTGTTTTGTGTGAGCTTTTTTCCTCTACCATCAAAAATAGGAGTAATTAATGCTCAATCCAGCAGATGGATTAGCAGGATACCCAGGGGTGCACCAAGTACCTTCCAGTGAGAAGCACAAGAGACCAGGAGACAGTGACAATATTGTTCTAATGTTAATCTCACAGGAGCACAGAGTGAGATCACTTCTGAGATATGTTTCTTTAATTAGTGTTTGGGAATAAAGAGAAAAATCACATAGTTGATGACACTCTAGGATTTATTTCACACTCTTAACAATAAGGTATTTTCCAGCTGGACTTTGAATAAGGTTCCATGGTATATTGGAAATTTCTATCTCAAGTTAACAATCTTCTGTTAACTTCTTCTTCTCAAAGAAATTCTCAGCAGCTAACACCCTTTCATCATCTTGCTCTTTCCGTGTTGGCTTGGCTTCTTTCCTGTTTTATCCCTTCTCAGCCACTCATGCCAGAGGCAATATTGAGGAAGGAACTGGGTTTTAAAAAAGAGAAAATGCAAGAACTTCCTTCAGGCAGTCAGTTCTTCTGGGCAGGGCCGTCTGACTCCTGGTGTGTTTCTCTCCATGTGCTCAGCACCGGCACAGGGCACACTGAGGGAGGTCTCCAAACTTTCCTGTAGGTGATTCCGTCAAAACTAATCCCCTCCCAGGGAAACATGCTACTGGTGCAAGAGAGTGACAGCGGAGGCCCATCCTCTGCCATGGCGGTGGTGACCCAGACTCCCTGTTTGTCCTCTAGTCCCTCTGGGAGCCCTGAGGTTTCCCTCTGGCTCCCTGTGCTTAAAAAGCTTTCCAAATCCATTCTGGTGAGGGGAGGTGGTGATGCAGCAACAGCAGACGCCTCGTGGGATGGACACCCCTGGGGAGGCAGAGCTGGGGCCACTCATTCTGTGCCCTATCCTGGCTGGGTGCTAGGGGGACTGCCCTGAGGAGAGACCAAGGAGGTTTCTCCTGGGGAAAGCCTCAGCCAGAGCTCAACTTCCCAAACAAGGCTGGGGCTGGGGGTGTGCCGAGGGGGAAGTTGTCCTGCAGGCAGCAGGACAGGACAAGCAGGACGCAGTCTGCTCAGGACACGGCACATCTGAAGGACACCATGGGTTTGGGCCCATTGTTGCTGCTTTATTAAATCACAGCTGCCTCCAACTGGCTCAGTGGGAACAGAAGAGCAGTGCTAGTAGTTTGAATTGTGGTTCTTGGTGAAGATTTGATGTCATCAGGATTCCAGTTCTCCTGCCTGTATGAAGGACAGAGTTTCTTTTTTGTGATAAGATCCATGCCTGGAAAGTTCCCCAGGCAGCCACCAGGCCCCAACATGGCACCAGTTGGCAGCAGTCCCCCCAACACCTGCCTCCCAGCCCACACCAAGCCACCGCCTTGCCCACAGCCCCAGAGCCCTGGATGCCACCATGGCTGTCCCTGACACCACCCTGCTCACCAGCTCAGGTGTCTCACACAGCGCCTGGGAGGCTGGGAATGTTGGAAGCTCTTCATGGATGTGGACATTGGTACCTGAAGAGCTTCTGGTCTGAATCGAGGGCTCGGTGTTGGTCCTAAAGCCTCCAGGATGCCGATGGTCTGTTCTGCCAGGCAAGAGACGGCTTCACTGCTGTCTGTCTTCAAGGGCTGAAGGGCTGTGAGAAAAAAACAGAGCCGAGATGAAACTCCAGACATCCCTCCAGTCCATGTTCCCCACTCACCGCTGGAGATCTCATCCAGTTGCTCTGTGTTTCGGTTCCTCAGGTGCCCATTTTCCAGCTCCAGGGGGACAGGGCCAGTCAAACCATGACAATTTGGCAGAGACGTCTTCAACTGCTTCTGCTTCCTCAGCACCGCTGAGCCCAGGTGGTCTCTGAAGGGGCAGATGGAGAAATCCTGCATGTCGCTGCTCTCCTGGGAGGAAGGAGGAAAGGTGAGCTTTGGAACCAAAGGCCCCCTGCCCACAGTGAAGGGGGGTGGGGATGGTGGCTGAGGGAGATGCCCTGGGCTCAGATTCCAGAGCAGGGACAAGTTGCACTGGGCTGCAAGGCCCAGAAGCCACCAGAGCCCAGGGGAGCAGAGCCTGCTGCCAGAGCTGCTGACAGGGCTGGGCTGCAGGGGAATTCTCACAGCCCAGTGCCCATGTCAGGGCTCACAAACCCACATCAGCCTTACCATGTTGAGGAAGCATGAGAGGTTCTCCACCAGATCCTCAGTGGCTGGGCAGGCTTTTATCTTCTCCAGGTTTGGACACATCAGGTTTTTAGAGACCATCACAATCTCTATCCAGGAGTCTTCACTGCCAAGACACAGGAGCTCCATCATGTTTGGCACCAGGAGCTCCAGTTTTCCTGAGCAGTGGGACCAGTGCACTCCACAGAGACATCTTCAATTGCTTGTTGTTCCTCAGCACTGCTGAGCCCAGGTAGTCTCTGAAGAGGCAGATAAAGGCCTCTCGCATGTTGTTGCTCTCCTGGGAGGAGGGAGGAAAGGTGAGCTTTGGAAACAGCGGCCCCCTGCCCACAGTGAAAGGGGATGGGGATGGTGGCTGAGGGAGATGCCCTGGGCTCCGATTCCAGAGCAGGGACAAGTTGCACTGGGCTGCAAGGCCCAGAAGCCACCAGAGCCCAGGGGAGCAGAGCCTGCTGCCAGAGCTGCTGCCAGGGCTGGGTGCAGGGCAGCTCTCACTGCCCAGTGCCCATCTCAGGGCTCACGTTCCCACATCAGCCTTATCATGTCAAAGAAATGCGAGAGGTTCTCCACTAGATACTCATCGGTGGGGCTGGCCTTTTTCTTCTCCGGGTTTGGACACATCAGGTTTTTAGGGACCATCACATCCTCTGTCCAGGAGTCTTCACTGCCAACCCACAGGAGCTCCATCATGTGTGGCACCAGGAACTCCAGTTTTCCTGCCTGTATGAAGGACAGAGTTTCTTTTTTTGTGATAAGATCCATGCCTGGAAAGCTCCCCAGGCAGCCACCAGGCCCCAACATGGCATCAGGGCAGTTGGCAGCAGTCCCCCCAACACCTGCCTCCCAGCCCACGCCAATCCGCTGCCTTACCCACAGCCCCAGAGCCCTGGATGCCACCATGGCTGTCCCTGACACCACCCTGCTCACCAGCTCAGGTGTCTCACACAGCGCCTGGGAGGCTGGGAATGTTGGAAGGTCCTCATGGCTGTGGACGTCGGCGCCAGAAGAGCAGTGCTTCTGGCCTGAATCGAGGGCTCGGTGTTGGTCCTAAAGCCTCCAGGATGCCGATGGTCTGTTTTGCCAGGCAGGAGACGAATACATTGCTGTCTGTCTTCAAGGGCTGAAGAGCTGTGGGCAAAAGAAACGGAGCCAAGATGAAGCCCTGTGTCTGCAGAGACCTCCAGACATCCCCTCCAGCCCATGTTCCCCACTCACCGCTGCAGATCTCATCCAGTTGCTCTTGGCTTCGGTTCCTCAGGTGCCGTGTGGCCACCCCTAGGCACAAAGCTCCATCAGCCCCTGCTCCCCAGCGGGCTCCCAGCAGCGTGGCCCCTGGCCCTGCCCTCCTCCCCCTCAGTCGGGATGAGCCCAGGAAGCACCAGGAGCTCAGGGGGGTGGAACTCAGCCCAGTGCCCACCAAGCCCAGCCACGTGGGCAGGGGTGGCAGAGGGAGGCCGAGGCCCAGCCTGCGGCAGCCGTGGCTCAGGTAGCCCCAGGGCTGGGCCTGGCTGTGGCTGCAGGAGCAGGGACAGGGGCCAGCTTGCCCAAAGAGGGACCCCGGGGGCTGGGGCTCACCGATGAACCTGATGGCCGCCTCTCGCACACTGGCCTCAGGGTCCTTGAGGTAGCTCAGGCCCTGATGCAGGTACTCTTCAGCCCTACTCCTGTCCTTCCCCACCTGGAGAGAGCACAGGGACACGGGCATGCCACAGAGCCCCCCCGCTGGCTGCAGCAGTCCCTCCTGCCAGCACTCAGTGTTGCCCAGAGCCCTCTCTCCCGCTGGCTGCAGGGAAGGGAGAGGGGCCTGCAGAGGAGCCCCTGGGGCTCTGTTCTTGGAGGGCACACACTGGGCTGCAGCTCCAGCCTCTGGGCTCTGGGCCCACACAGTGGGCTCTGCCTGCGGGGTAAGCCTCACCCAACCTGCACCCTGGCACTTGGCCTTACCAAGCACTCACCAATCCTCCACATCTGCTGCTTCTTCACCAGCTCTTTCAGCTCCCTCCACTTGAGCAGCTTTGCTGCAGCAAGGAGCGCTTCCTGGGCGGCCTGCATGGAAGCAGAAGGGGTGAGGTAGCAGCATGGCTGGCAAAGGAGAGCTCTTGGCTTTCTTGCTGGGGAGATTCTGCCCTCAGGATTTGGGACGTGCCCTCACCAAAGTGTCTAGGGGACGTGTGAGGACAGCCCTGCAGGACAGGGCCTGAGGCTGGAAGCCCTGGCCTTGGACACATGCCAGGGACAGCAGAGAAGCCTGTGGGGATGTGCCTGTTCAGGCTTTGGTGGTCACAGGCTGCTGACGAGCCCTACTGGAGCCCTAGGGCAGCTGTTGGAAATGGCCGTGCCAGCTTCTCCGTCCCTGCTGGCGCTGGCTCTGCAGGGACCTTTCCCACGGCTTGTGCTGGGCCACGGCTGCCCACTGCCAGCAGCCCTTGCCCTGCTGCCTGGGCCCCACAGGGAGGGCCAGCCCACCTCTCTCTGTGCCAGTGCTCAGCCTTCCAATGTGTACCTTGGCCACGCTCGGGGACTGGTCACTTGTGCGAATGAGCAACGGGACCAGTGCACTCCACATAGACGTCTTCAATTGCTTGTTGTTCCTCAGCACTGCTGAGCCCAGGTAGTCTCTGAAGAGGCAGATAAAGACCTCTCGCATTTTGCTGCTCTCCTGGGAGGAAGGAGGAAAGGTGAGCTTTGGAAACAGCGGCCCCCTGCCCACAGTGAAAGGGGATGGGGATGGTGGCTGAGGGAGATGCCCTGGGCTCCGATTCCAGAGCAGGGACAAGTTGCACTGGGCTGCAAGGCCCAGAAGCCACCAGAGCCCAGGGGAGCAGAGCCTGCTGCCAGAGCTGCTGCCAGGGCTGGGTGCAGGGCAGCTCTCACTGTCCAGTGCCCATCTCAGGGCTCACGCTCCCACATGAACCTTACCATGTCAAAGAAGCGTGGCAGGTTCTCCACCAAATACTCATCCATGGGGCTGGCCTTTTTCTTCTCCAGGTTTTGATTTATCAGTCTTTTCAGGATCATAACGACCTTTGTCTTGAGGTCTTCTCTGCCAACCCACAGGAGCTCCATCATGTGTGGCACCAGGAACTCCAGTTTTCCTGCCTGTATGAAGGACAGAGTTTCTTTTTTGTGATAAGATCCATGCCTGGACCCGTGCCTTTATAAAAACATCTATAAAATGTATTTACATTGTACGGGCCTGTAAAACAACAACAATCTATGAAATGCATTTACAGAACAACAATAAAGCAACAACATATAAACCATATATAGAATGTATTTACACGAGAAGAATCTTTAGAAAAGCAAAAATTTTCTAAGAACAACACTCTATACACCTTATTTAGAGACCAACAACAAAAGAGCAGCACATCAAATGTATGCACAGGAGATTCACATCTGTGTCCGGTCTGTCTGCCAGTCCTGGAAGAAAAGCCAGGATGGAGTCCAGTTGGGGTTGGGATCTGGATCTGGCAGGATGCTGAAAGGGTCTGTGGGGCTGGGAGGGATCTGTAGGGTTGGGGGCATCTGTGGAGCTTTTTTAGTTTACAGCTAGGTATTTATCTTTGTTAAAGAAATGCATGCTTTTCCCTGGCATAATTGATACAGAAACAAACTCTATCCCAAGCAAATTATCCAAAGACATTCCTAAGGTATTGCGCATAGAAGCTGGAAAATAACCCTTGGAGTAATCTGAAGCTGGAGACTGATGTGGGCTATTCCAAACACAACGTCTGGCACGCAAGGTAGACAAAAGAGAAAAGCTGACAAGGTCCAGCAAGACCTGGTGAGCCAGGGACTACTTGCTGCCTAAGTCTGAAGAGCAATAAAAGCCTCCAGCCAAGGGGAGTTGATTTCACATGAGCTGTCATTGACAGAAGGGGGAACTTTTTCAGTCAGAACAACAGGTCACCAGAAACAAAGACTTGGTTTTTTCTACAAAGTGGAAGGAAAATAAAGGAAAGAGCGAGGCTGCAGCTCTACACAATCATCATGAGATAGACTAGAACTAAAACTGAGACAAAGGACTTCAATAAGTGCAGCACTGTTCACACTTATGGCTGTGCCCTGGTTCCAGGGGCTGGGACCAGTTTATCACGCTGTGGGTATAACCCAAACTGTGCATCCTTTTAAACCTGACCAGTGTGTTACAGGAATTCCTGTCACAGGAACCACCCCAAGCAGTGCAGGAGGAGCCTCCCAAGCAGCAGTTGCAGGGCAGCAGGGACCCGACCTGAGCTGCCTTTGGTGCCCAGGAACTCCCCCCACACAGCCCCTCTCCTGCCCTGGGGGACCACCAGAACAGGGGCAGCCCAAAGGACTGGACTGGAGGAATTCAACAGACATTTTGGGGCCATTTTATGGACATTTTGCAGGGGTGGTGCAAAGACTAAGGGAAGGAGACCTGTGTGTTATAGCAAAGAATGGGAAGGGGGTGGTGGGGGGTGAAGTTGTATTGAGTCGTGTGGGGCCTGGGTATGATGGGACTGGTGTGGAATAAGGGCTGGAATGTGCTGGTTTGGGCCGGGGTGGAGTTAATTTTCTTTGCAGGGGCTGGTGTGGGGCTGTGTTTGGGCTTGTGCTGAGCACAGGCTTGAGAACACAGAGGTGGTTTTGTTAGTGCTTAGCTTACCCAGAGCCAAGGCCTTTCCTGCCCCTGGCACAGACACACTGGGGAGGGGCTGGGGGTGTGGGAGAGGCTGGGAGGGGACACAGCCAGGACAGGTTTGGAGTGATGGAGATTGTTTTCCCAAGCCACCATTCCATGGGATAGGGCCCTGCTCTCCTGGAGGTGCTGAACACCTGCCCAACCGTGGTAAGCAGGGAATGAATTCCCTGTTTTATTTTGCTTCTGCGTTCAGCTTTTGCTTGCCCTTAATAAAGTGTCTTAATCTCAACCCACAAGTTTTCCAGCTTTTCCCCTCCCAGTTCCCTCCAGGGTCCTGCTGGTGGAGGAGTGAGGAGTGGCCAGGAGGGGCTTGGGGGCTGCATGGGGTGAAACCACAACAGCCTTTGTTGGTGTCCAGGGTGGGGCTGGGAGTGTTGGAGATACTGACAGATGTGTCTGGGATGTGCTGCTGAAATTTGCACCTGCTGGTGCTGCCTGGGGCTCCTGGCTGTGTGTCAGAGTCTGGGGCTCCTTGGTGGCTGGAACTCCGTGTGAACTTGAGCTGAAGGGCCTGTGACCTGTGGGGGAGTCCAGGGTGGAACAGAGACCCACCTGCAGCCCGGGGAGGAGCCCACACTGGAGGAGATTTGCTGGCAGGACTTGTGACCCCTATTATCAGCATAAGACTCCAATCTTTCGGTTTAAGGCCATTGCCCCATGTTCTGCCAATACAGGCCTTCGTAAAACGTATCCCTGTGATTTCCTTAGACTGTGAGCACCATGTGTTCATCTGCAAACACCATGAAGAGTACCCATGGATCTCCCAAAAAAAAATTTGGAGACCTCAATCCCATGACCACTCTGTAGGGACTAAGGAGCTTCGGGCTCCATGGTGTGAAGACTGAGGACAGTGCAGGGGTAGCCAGAGAGGGCTTGAAGGGTGGTTTCAGAGATGAAGGATCCTTTTGCCATAACAGGAAACAGCATGAGAAATAAAGAAACAATGCCAAGTTCAGTTGGAGAGGTCCAGACTGGAAACAAGGATAAAAAAATTTCACTCTGAGGGCGATGGTGTGATGTAACACATCACCCAGAAGGAGTCTGGATGAGCCCAAGGCTTTGTGTGTGCAGGAAGAGCCAGGGAGGACGCAGAGATGTCAGTGCAGGAAGGTGTCAGCCAGGTGGGGCAGCCGGGGGGATGACGACAGCCTGCAGGGAAAGGGGCAGGGCATGGACACCGTAGGACAGCCTGGGCTGGAGAGGAGACAGGGATGGGGAGAAGCTGAAAGGCCCTGACAGAGCCACCTTCTGCAGGCCTTTGGCCATGGCTGCTGTCTGTGCCCCTGATGCCAGGAGGAGGGGAGTGGCCCTTGCAGCCCTGGGGCCTCATGGCCTCCTTGTCCCTGCTCAGCAGCCTGGCAGGTGCCACCCCATGGTCCTGCCCTTGGCATTGCACATCCCACATCCCAGTGCCCCGGGAAGAGCCCTGTGGAATGAGGCAGGGACAGGATCTGCCTTCCCAGAGGCTGGGGGTCAGGCCTTGGCCCGTTGTATTAAGAAAACAAGTCAATGTTTATTCAGCATCAGAGCCACCTTTCCCTTGCTTGTCCATCCTTGTCATCACTGTCTACAGTTTTCTGCTCTAACTGGAACCTGGGGACACTTTCTCAGTTGTGCCCCTCAGTGAGACTCATTAGCACTACAAGAAACGTCAGTGTTTCCATCTCACTTTGACTTCTTGAGAAGTTGTTTGAACTTCCTCTCAGGGACTGAGTCTCATGTAAACAAGGAGAAACCCCCCGAGGGTCATGAAATGCCTGGGGCTGTTGCTGTGCTGCTGAGCTGGGCCGGGCTCCTGGCACACAGGGAGCTCCTGGCAAGCAAGAAGAGCTTCTTAGAGACAGCTCTGCTAGTGAGCAGCTCCTCTGCACAGCCCAGCAGGGCTGAGGGCACTGCCAGGGCAGCTCAGGGACACCAGCAGGGCACAGACAGAGCTTCAAGGGGCTCAGCACTGGCAGGAGGGCTGAGAGCTCCCTGCAGGAGGAATCTTGGCAGGGCTGCACATGGTGAGTCTGTGGCTGCAGGGCAGTGCAGGGGCAGCTCCTGGAGCCATCTCCTAAAGATGACCCAGCCGCAGTTGATGGGATGGGTGAGGAGGGGGCGGTTTTGGGGCAGCTTGGAAGAGCTGTGAAGCCAGGGGTGCAGGCAAGGGTGCCCAGGGCTGCGGGGCAGAGCAGGGTCCTGCAGCCCAGGGCGTTGTGCTGGGCAGGGACTCTGCTGCCTGCCAGGGGCAGCTCTCAGCCGGCCCGGGGAGCTGCTGCCAGGGCTGGGAGAGAAGTCTGTGGGCAAGGAGCAAACCTGGCAGCTGAGGGAGGATCTTTTCCATGTATCGCTGCAGAAAAGACAGGGGCTACAGGAAAGGAATTAGTCCTGAGGTGTGTTTCCTGTTCAGGCACTGTAGCATAGACATTGTTCTCTCCATTCAGGAGGCTGCACTGAAATTCAAACTTTTACTCTCAGAGGTGAATATTTCAGGCAGTGTCAGAAATGAGCACAGGATCCTGGGCAGTGCTGAGCCTTCCCTTGGGGGTGGGCACTCTCCTGTCCCAGCCCTTGGCTTCTCTGCAGGAGGGCTCCTGTCCTGCTCTGTCCAGCACAGCTGCACCTCTGGGTTGGCACAGGGAACACTTCACAGAGCTGCCCTTTCAAGCAGCGCTGCCCTGCTCTCAGCACAGACCTTGGTGGGGTTTTTAAAGATGAATATGTGTGTGAAGTCATCTTCAAGGCAGCCCAAGCGAAAGTGCAGGGCAGATGAGAAACAGACTGAGAGGCACTGCAGCTCTCCTGGCTCTGCAATAAGCAACGGAGAGCTCAGCCCTTCTGCCTGTCCTGTCTCAAGAATCTTCAGATTTGTCATCAGAAAAATTTGCCCCTAAAAAAACACCCCCAGGTGTTATCATTGTAACCAAAAAACCCAGTGAAAATTATTTTAAGGATACTCTGTGCCTCTCTTCTGCAGCCCAAATTACTCCAAGACAGCAGCACAGGATTTTAACTTTTCCATCAAAACTGGATTCCATGTGACATCCCCTGTGATCATGAGAGCTGTCACAAACCAGCTCCATGTCTGCACTGCAGCAGAGCAAAGCTGAGTCCTCGGCAGCACATGGGCAGAGCTCCTGCTCCTCACAGCACCCTGAGAGAGCACAAAACCGAGAAAAGAAATGCCTTGACTTGGAGGGGATTTCCCTGAAAACTGCGCTGGCTTTGCTGAGAGGGGGCTGTCTTAATTGTTCCCTGTGCTTTCGTTTTCTGAAAAGACCCTGTCCTAAGGAACAGTAAATGTCCAACAGCAGCTCCATGCCACAGTTCCTCCTCCTGGCATTCGCAGACAGGCGGGAGCTGCAGCTCCTGCACTTCTGGCTCTTCCTGGCCATCTCCCTGGCTGCCCTCCTGGCCAACAGCCTCATCCTCAGCGCTGTAGCCTGTGACCACCACCTGCACACCCCCATGGGCTTCTTCCTGCTCAACCTCTCCCTCACAGACCTGGGCTGCATCTACACCACTGTCCCCAAAGCCATGCACAATTCCCTCCATAACACCACAACCATCTCCTACATGGGATGTGCTGCACAGCTCTTTTTCTTTTTCTTCTTCATCACAGCAGAGTTTTCCCTCCTCACCATCATGTGCTACGACCGCTACGTTGCCATCTGCAAACCCCTGCACTACGGGACCCTCCTGGGCAGCAGAGCTTGTGCCCACATGGCAGCAGCTGCCTGGGCCACTGGCTTTCTCGATGCTCTGCTGCACACAACCAACACATTTTCCCTGCCCCTGTGCCAGGGCAATGCCCTGGGCCAGTTCTTCTGTGAACTCCCACACATCCTCAAGCTCTCCTGCTCACACTCAGGCCACCTCAGGGAAATTTGGCTTCTTATGGTTATTGCCTGTTTACTGTTTGGTTGTTTTGTTTTCATTGTTTTCTCCTATGTGCAGGTCTTCAGGGCTGTGCTGAGGATTCCCTCTCAGCAGAGACGGCACAAAGCCTTTTCCACGTGCCTCCCTCACCTGGTTGTGGTCTCCCTGTTTGTCAGCACTGTCCTGTTATCCCACCTCAAACCCCCCTCCATCTCCTCCCCATCCCTGGATCTGGCACTATCAGTTCTGTACTCAGTATTACCTCCAGCACTGAACCCCCTCATCTACAGCCTCAGGAGCCAGGAGGTCAAGGATGCCCTCAGAAAAATGATGACTGGATGCTTTTCAGGAGCAATTATGTGCCAGGTTTCTGATGTGTAGCATTCAGAATGGGACTCCTTAATGGCCCAGCCTTCCTGCTCAGGTTTGTTGTGGAGGTCATCAGGTTGTTCTTGCAATAATTATCTGTGCAATGAAATATTATTATGCATCTGCCTTCTAATTTCATGTCTACCCATTGAATTTGACCTAGAGATGTATAAATGATGAATTGTACTGGCTGAGTATTTAAACAAAATAAAGAACCCTGCAGTGCCTTCTTTGTCCAAGACCCCTCTTCTTAGCTGTTCCTAAAGGACAGCACACTGCAGGACAGGGTGTATTTGCAAACTGGGAAGGGGACAATAATCCCAGCCCAGCAGCAGGGCTTGGTCTTTGCAGAGCTGCTCTCTTGCCACTTCCACACTGTCCTCCTGAGCCCCTTTCTCGCTGTGAGGCCTGAGTGCTCTCTGAGCACAGTCCTGTGGGCTGGAAGCCCTTGGAGCACGTAGGGACAGACCCTGGAAACTTGTGAAGCAGAGTTGGGCTCCCTTCCAGCATCTCCAGGATGCTGTGAGATCTTCTGAGGCCACTGCATGGACTGGGTCACTTCTTCTGTGTCCTTGCTCCAGGGCTGGAACTCTCCTGCGGTGACACCATGAAACTCCTGCTCTCTGCTTTCCAGGTTTCATTTTTAGATCCAGTCTTCCCCTCCTGTTCACAGAGACATCCTGGGAGTGCTTCAGAGCTGCCATCCTGGGGCAGCTCCTGCCCAGTGTTGGCAGGCACAAGGTCTCTCCACCTGCTTCTCTCACCTCCCCAGTGCCACTGTTTTCTGCAGCCTCCTCATCCTTGCCCAGCACAGCCCTCCTGGCACAGTTGGACACAGCCCTTGTTCTACCCCCTCCTCAGGCACCTGCCCAACCCCCTCAGCTCCAGCCTGATGGCCAGAAACCTTCAGGGCAGGGAGGCACCAGGGAAAATGCTGAGTAAACCTTTCAGCTGCACTCAAATCCAATTGGAGGGGTTGGTCTCTAGGAAGAAATCCCTTCTAATCCTCCAGAACCACCAGGACAACCTGTGTTGTGTCCTAGGAAATCCTCCGGAAGTGTGGGATATGGAAAAGGTTTTGGTGTCAGGGATATTGAGAAGGCTGGGCAGTGTCACTGGGAGACCTCTCCCAAACCCTTGGAAAGGCCAGAGCCATCCCAGAGCTTCCTGGGGCCTCAGCAAAGGCAAACATGGAACCAGTCTGCAAACAGGGCAGCAAGGAGGGTTGGGAGACTTCCAGTCTGCTCAGGCTCAGTAGGAAAGGGGATAGGGCAAGTCCTCCTGCAGCCATTGCCAGGCATGGGAAGGACAAGGCAGGGATTGCAGAAACCCTGTGGGAGGGAAAAGAAAGGGATGTTTTGTGCCCAGACTTTATCAAGGCCTTTGATATGGTCGACTGTGGTCTCCTTATGGCCAGACTGGTGAGAGGTGGACTGAAGAAGTGGAAGATGTAGTGGATGGGATGTTGGCTGAATGAAGAGTGTCCAATAAAATCCATGGTACAAAAGCCTCTTGTCAGCAACTTCTGGATAAAATCCCTCAGTGACCAACACCTTGAACACCACTGTAGAACATCTTTATTAGCTCTCTGTACATTGGGACAAAATGTGTTTTCAAGTCCTTTGTGAATGATGCCAAATTTCAGGGAGCTCTTGAGCAACCTGTCCTGGTTTAAAGACACATACTGGGGCAGGAAGTCCAATGAAATGAACTCACTCCCTTTTTATTCCCCACCACTACAGGGAGACAAAATACAAGGAGATATAAGTGAAAACAATAAGAGTTTACTGACAGGAAATATAGCAGCAAAAACAGCAATACCAACAGAACTATTCAAAGCAACAGCAGAGAGAGAAATTGTCTCCTCTCTCCCCCACTACCCCAACTCTCTTTTGTTGGGAGATGAAACAGGGATCAACACGTGCCTCCCTTCTCCCTTTTCCCCCTGAATGAACAAAGAACAAAAAACAAAACCACAGGAAAGAAGGGGCAAAGCAAAATGTGGGAAACTCTCTGGTCTGAGATCAGTTGTGCTGCCCAAGAACACGCTGACTCCAGAGGTGTCCAAGCGGGGCAGAGCCGGTGACTCCGGTCCGTGCGGTGACGGGGGGGAGGCAGCGGCTCTGCTTGATTCCATGGAGTTCTGGGGAGGCACAGTGGCCCCTTGGTTCCAGGAGGTTCTGAGATATCTCAGGGTTCCTTTTATTTCAAAGAGACCCCGCATGTCACAATGGTCCCTTGGTTCCATGAGATTCCACAGTGTCCCTGCATTCCTTTGGTTCCATGAGGCCCTGCAGTGTCACAGGGCCACTTGATTCCATGACGTTACAAAGAATGAGAATGGCCCCTTGATTTAAGGCCAACTGCACATGGGGCTGCCTTGGGGGGAGCGTGGCCATCCAGACAAGGGAGTTGTCACCTCCCTGGACTCAGTCCTGGGGTCACCACATCTGGACTGGTCTGTCTGTCTGTGAGGTTCCCCATTCTGGAGGAATGAGGAAGAACTGGAGAGGGTCTAGAGGAGATTTGACAGGATGGAGCTTTTGTTCATATTGGAAATAGAATGAAATCTCCACAAAGAGTAGCATTGAAAGTTCAGACTGAAGGTGAAGAAAAAGAAATGTCACTCAAAGGGGACCCTTGTGCTGCAAGAGGTCACCCAGAGGGAGTCAGGATCAGCCCATGGCTTTGTGTTCCAGGGAACAGCCAGAGCTGGTGCAGAGACATCAGGGAGGGTCTAGAAATGCTGCTGGGAGGGGGTGGGAAAGCAGGAGGGGTGTGTGCAGCCTGTAAGGCCAGAGCAGCAGCAGGGCCAGGGCAGGACAGCCTGCAGGAGAGATGGCCAAGGGCTCTGGCAGGGCTGCAAGGCCCAAAGGCACCCAGGCCTTTGTCCCCTTGCCTCTGGCAGCTACCTCTGCCACTCAGGCCACCACAACCAACTTGCCTGGCAGGTTCTGCCCTTGGTTTCTGCCTCGCCCCTCCCTCAGGAGCCTGGCAGGTGTTGCCCAGTTTAGGCCTTTGTTGTTCCTCCCCCTCCCATCCCAGTGCCCCCCAAACAGCCCTGAGCCAGCCGGGAGGGACAGGATCTGCTGGGCCAGGGCCTGGGGCTCAGGCCTTGGCCTTTGTGCTCCACAAAACCAAGGCAGACTTTGCTCAGCATTGCAGGGGCCTGCCCAGAGCCTTTGTCTGCCTGCACTCCTGGCCTCCAAGGAGCTGCTCCAAGGAGTCCCTGGGGAGGCTTTGGCAGTGCCTGCCCTCCGTGGGGCCCAGCAATGCTTCAAGGGACTTGGAGTTTGGCTTCTGACTTCTTCAGCAGCTGCTTCAGTCTTCTCTCAGCACCTCAGGATCATGGGCTGGGCTGCAAACACACCGTGGGGCTCATTAAAATGCAGAAATCCCTCAGGATCTTTTTGTCTTCCTTTAATTGTCTTCAAGGCAATTTCAAAACAAGTCTTCAAAGTTTGTACTTTTTTTTTAATTCAATGATGGATATTTTGTAGTTCAAAGAAGAGGTGACAGAGGTGTTCTCCAAGTGATCTTGATGCTGAGTGTCTCCTCAGGAGATCCACACTGACCCTGGATGATCAATCTTGCTCCTCACCCCCCAACCTCACCAGTTCTGACATGGCCCATCTTGGACTGACAGCTGATGCAACTCCAAACACACTGTGGGACCCATTAAAACACTGAAAACCAAATTATTTTCCTTTCTTTAATTGTCTTCAAGTCTTCAAGACGTCAACAACTAATTGGAGTTGTTTTGCAGTTTTGCTAAGGAGGAAGATTTTAAAGTGGACATCATGAAAAAAATATATTTTTTGATGAAAGGGAATGATTTACACAGAGCCTTGGGATGCAAGAAGGTCAGGGTGCAAAGGATTTGAACACAAAGGGGGCAAAAGATATTAGTAGCATTTAATTATTGACGTGTTTAACAATTATCAAGTGATTCAATAGCTTTTGCTACAATTATAACACTGACTGAATTATAGATTCACAATAACAACCTTCACACCACAGTCAATTCACACCCACACCCAGGCAGAGATGTGTGGACACATCAAGAGCTGGCTGTGCAAAGGTCCCTCTCCCAAATTCTCCTTGTTGTCAGGGAAAGACTCCCACAAATCCCTTTGTGTTTGCCAATAGACAAGGGTCACAGCTGGAGGAGTGTTTGTTGAGGGGCATCAGAATTGTCCTGGGCATCAGTGACGATCTTTGGAGTGTTGCAAACTGGAGGGTTCCCGAGCTGGGAGAGGCTGCCAGAGGTGTCCCACTGAGAGGGAGGTACTGGGGAGCTGCCAGGGCCTCTCTCAGCCCCGCTGGTTGTGGGCTCCCAAGGGGACTGGCTTTAGTGATCTGCTGAATTTCCATCCTGGTGTCAGGAATGACTGGAGTTTCCAAACTATTTGGGAATTGTATCCAAACTATTCCATTTGGGCCACAATTCAGGAAGCGAATGTTCCAAGGCTTTCATGGGATGACTGATTATCCTGTGTTCCCCAAATATTCCACTCCAAATTGTTCTCACATTGATCATCCAGGAGCACCTGGTCCAGTCCAGGGACACTTCACCACACCCTGGTCCAGTCCAGGGACACTTCATTGCTCAGATGGTTTGGTCAAGGCTTGTCAGGAGCTCCTGAGATCATACCTATAAGAAGGATGGGGACAGACTTAGTTGTAATAAGACAAGTGATAATGGTTTTCAACTAAAAAAGAGCAGATTGGGACTAGATATGAGGAAGAAATTTTTTACACTGAGAGTGGTGAAACACTGGCACGGGTCACCCAGAGAGGTCATAGATGCCCCACTCTTGGAAACATTCAAGGCCAGGTTAGAAAGGGCTCTGAGCAACCTGATCTAGTTGAACATGTCCCTGTTTGAACTATTTAGGATTCTATGGTTCTTTCTTATCCTACAGAGCCAAGGCTGACAAGGATCCCACAGGTTTCAGACCCAGCTGAGCATCCCCTTTGATGGCCCATCTGGCAGCTCTGCTAAAAAACTGCTGCAAAGAACCTCCAGACCTAAAGGAATTTTGTGCTGGGCTCAGCTGTGGCTCTCAGGGCTGGGGGTTGGCTTTTGGCTGCCAGGTGCCCATCAAGGCCCTCTCTCACTCCTCCTTCTTCTCCACTCCCCTTAGTGCCTGCAGGGTTGTTTCTCCCCCATTTCTCTCACTCCTCTCTGGGTTACAGCACCCTGGATTTTATCCTTTCTCCAAGGGTTATCACAGAGGTGCCTCTGGAATTGCTTTTTGGCTCAGCTTTGGGCACTGGCTGGTCCATTTTGGAGCCACCTGAAACTGGCTCTCTCTGACACAGAGTCAACTCTTGATCTCCTCTTCCCTAAGGGAAACCTGCAGCCCCCTCCCTGCTACCAAACCTGATCCACAGGGTCATTCAAGTACCCAGGAATAGAGGAGGTCATTGATCCCATTATTCCTCAGGCTGGTTAAACAAGACTTTGTCCTCTTCCTGTCCCTCACTGCAGGTTCTTTGTGTCAGAGCAGAGCTGTGCTGGACCGCACCCATGCTTTGCTCCAGAGCCTGATGGGGTGGAGGCAGAGGGCAATGGAAGAGTTGGTTTGGACTGGATGATCCTTGTGGGTCCCTTCCACCTCAGCATATTCTGTCATTCTGTGTTTGTTTGGTTTTGGTTTGGTTGTGTTTGGTCCTTTTCCCTCCTTTTGATTTTCCTTTCCTCTGACCCATGAGTTTTTTCTTCATTGTCTTGGGCCTTGCTGGGCACCTGATGGCAGGACAAGTTTCTCCAACTCAGTCATCTTGACCACATTTTTTGTCCAAGTCACCATTAACCAGACGAGGTTTCTCACAGACTCGCTGCAACTTGGCATCATCCACAAAGGAGTGGAAAGTGCATTTCATCCCATCATCCAGAGACATAGTAAAGATGTTCCATAGGAATGGTCCGAGGCTGGTCCCTGATGGATGTCACCTGGGAGTTGCTGCCAAGAGGAATTTGTGCCATGACTTTTGACCCTCATCAGTCATTCAACTTCCCACTCACCACATGTTTCACTTGTCCAGTCCAGCTGTCACCAGTCTGGTTCTAAGGAGACCACAGGAGACCATGTCAAAGGCCTTGATAAAGTCTGGGCACAGAACATCCCTTTTCTTTTCCCTGTCACAGGGGTTCTGCAATCCCTGCCTTGTCCTTCCCATGCCTGGCAATGGCTGCAGGAGGACTTGCCCTATCCCCTTCCCTGCTGAGCCTGAGCAGTCTGGAAGTCTCCCAACCCTCCTTGCTGCCTTGTTGGCAGACTAGTTCCATGTCTGCCTTTGCCAAGGCCCCAGGAAACTCTGGGATGGCTTCTCCCAAGGGTTTGGGAGAGGTCTCCCAGTGACACTGCCCAGCCTTCTCAATAGCCCTGACACCAAAAACTTTTCTGTTATCCCACAGTTCCAGTCTAGTGCTCAGGACACAACACACATTCTCATGGTACTTCAGGAGAAAATTAGAAGGGATTTCATTATAGAGGTTAACTGGTGGAGCAGCCCAGTCTGGTCTGGCCCCACAGCAGTGCCCAACCCAGGGTGCTGCAGAGCTCTGGGCACTCCCCCCACAGCCCCAGCCCCTCTGAAGGGCACAGCAGCTCCTGGGGCACAGAGAGGAGTCTCAGTATCCCCATCAGCTCAGGGGCTGGACACTCAGCATGGCAGGAGGAAATGTAGGTCAGGGAAACTGCAGCACCCGTGGTGTCACCTCCAGGAGATGCCCAGCACAGCCTGACTTTGCCCCTCAGTTCCAGCCCCTCTGCCCAGCCCAGCCCAGAGTCCTGGCCCAGGGACAGAGCAGCCTGTCCCCAGGGGGGCTGCAGAAAGAGCTTTCTCTGTGTCAGGGATTCCTCTCTGCAGGCCCAGAGATGCTCCCTTGCTCCTCTCCAGAGACATCCCTTTGCCCAGGTCAGTGTGTCCAGGCTGCCTTGGTCAGTTGCAGATCCCAGCCTGGGATCCCTGCAGGGCCCTGAGTTGGAGGTGCTGCTCTGCACAGGGAGGGGCTGTGGCACCCTGGGCTGAGCCTGTACTGGCCATGCTGGTCAGGGTGGGGAGCAGACCCAGCAGGATGGGGATCACTCCTCTCCACCCTCTGCCATAGTCCTGGAAGGCTCAGTAGCCAAGAACAAGGCTGGGCAGGACCATGGGCTGTTTCCAATGGCACAAAAGGCAGGGCAGGGCTCCACTCCATGCAGCCTGTGGGCTGGAGAGTTCTTCAGGACACCCTCCAGGAAAGTGCACCCCTAGTTCTGGTACAGCCCTCCCTGAACTGGGGAGGCACAAGGGGAGTTCACTGTGGGTGAGACGAGTCACTGGCCAGAGCCCTTTCTCTGTTCCTGCTGCAGCCCCTGGGGTTGCAGAACTCTCCTTTGCCAGTTCACAGGCAGATTTAGGACTTGATCTCTGGTAACTCCACCCTGGGCAGGATTCTGCTCCAGGGCTCCATTCCCTGCTGACTGGATGGGACGGGCTGTCCCTGCAGATCCTCTGTGCTCTCCTGCACTTCCTGAGTTCCTACAGACAAGTCCTCACCTGCCATCAGAGCCCTCACAAGCTGCAGAGCCCCAGGCAGGTGACTTGGAGACCATTTGCCACTGGCCACCAGCACAGAACATCTGAACCAGCCCTCAGTCACTCGAGTACCCCAGTGAGTCGCTTCTCTCACTGCAGGGACTGAATGGGGAAACAAGCAAAGCAATGAGACTGTGCAGAGTCTATTCCTTGGCCTTGTTCTTTACACCAACCTTTCAAAAAGAACAAAGTCTTCAGGAAATGCCCAGGGGGATCCCCTTTCCTGCTGGAAATGATGTTAAGGAGCCCAGCTCTGCCCCAGCAGTGCCCAGGGCCTGTCCCTGCCCATGGTCACAGGACTGACACACAGCAGGGACTGAGCTGCCAGAGCACTCAGGCCTTGGGCAAGGAGCAGAAATGAGAGGGAGGCAGTGGAAAAACAGCATCTCTGAAAAGGTCAAGAGCTGCTGCTCCCTGGCAGTGCTCCTGTACCAGGACTCTTTACCCCTTCTCCTCTGCACACAGGCACTGTCGTCCAGCTTCAGGGAAGTTGTTGGAGGGAGAATCTGGAAAAAAGAATTCAAGTCCTTTATTCTACTCAGAGACTGTGATTCCTCATGTACAGAATAACAAAGGCAGGATGTTTGACAAAGAAGTTGCTGCAGGAACTTTTACTTTGTTTAAATGCACACAGAGAATGATTCCTCATTTACGCAATTGTGGGTCAAAACAAAGAATTAGAGAGTGAATTAGGTATAAGATGGAGAATAAATTTCTGTGTTAACAACATTAAAAGAGGAAAAAATGTAGGAAACGGCCCTTAACACCACTCTCAAAAGCTTTAGAAAGCAGGTTGGGCCAGTAAAGGGTTACACAATGAGTGTTGCGCAGAAGAAAAAAGGCAGGTTGTTGCTCTTGAAAAGCATCTAGTCATCATTTTCCTCAAGGCATCCTTAAGCTCCTGGTTCCTGAAGCTGTAGATGAGGGGGTTCAGTGCTGGAGGCACCACTGAGTACAGAACTGCCACCACCAGGTCCAGGGATGGGGAGGAGATGGAGGGAGGCTTCATGTCGGAAAATGTGGCAGTGCTGACAAACAGGGAGACCACGGCCAGGTGAGGGAGGCACGTGGAAAAGGCTTTGTGCTGTCCCTGATGAGAGGGGATCCTCAGCACAGCCCTGAAGATCTGCACATAGGAGAAAACAATGAAAATGAAACAACCAAATCCTAAACAGACACTAACCACAATGAGCCCAAGTTCCCTGCGGTAGCCTGAGTGTGAGCAGGAGAGTTTGAGGATGTGTGGGAGTTCACAGAAGAACTGGCCCAGGGCATTGCCCTGGCACAGGTACGGGGAAAATGTATTGGCTGTGTGTAACAGAGCATTGAGAAACCCAGAGGCCCAGGCAGCTGCTGCCATGTGGGCACAAGCTCTGCTGCCCAGGAGGGTCCCGTAGTGCAGGGGTTTGCAGATGGCAACGTAGCGGTCGTAGCACATGGTGGTGAGGAGGGAAAACTCTGCTGAGATGAAGAACAGAAAGAAAAAGAGCTGTGCAGCACATCCCATGTAGGAGATGATTCTGGTGTTCCAGAGGGAATTGTGCATGGCTTTGGGGACAGTGGTGCAGATGCAGCCCAGGTCTGTGAGGGAGAGGTTGAGCAGGAAGAAGCCCATGGGGGTGTGCAGGTGGTGGTCACAGGCTACAGTGCTGAGGATGAGGCCGTTGGCCAGGAGGGCAGCCAGGGAGATGGCCAGGAAGAGCCAGAAGTGCAGGAGCTGCAGCTCCCTCCTGTCTGCGACTGCCAGGAGGAGGAACTGGGGCATGGAGCTGCTGTTGGACATCTGTTGTTTCTTAGCACAGGATCTGTTTCAGAAAAGGAAAGGACAGGGAACAGTTGAGACAGACCTCTGTGAAAAAGCCACTCCATTTCTAAAAGAAATCAATGTGTCAAATGTCACCAAATTCACTGCCAAGGAGTCAGTTTTGCTCTGCTGTGGTGTGACATATAACTTTTTTGGTAAAGCTCTCAGACACACAAGGAATGTCAGTTGTAACACATCTTGAATACAAAAGTTCCCTCTCTACACCCATGATTCAGAAAAGCTGAAGCTGCAGAGCAGAAGCTTAGTCTGTCCTTAGAATAATTGTACCTCTGTTTTCTATTTTTACCATGACATCTGGGGAAGGTTCTTTTCCACTGCAGGAATCCTCATTTCTATGGCCCAGCACACAGCGCCCAGCAGAGTTGCCTGAACACCCCCTCCCCCAGGCTTTGGGGGCACTTGCCCCCCACTCCCTGCCCAGGGCTCTGCTGCCTGGAGCTGTCCCTGCCAGCAGTTGCTTCTCTGGGCACAGGGCTGGGCCCTGGCAGTGCTGCCAGAGCCCATCCCAGCCCTGGGGGCTCAGCTCTGCCCTGCAGAGCCCTCCCAGCAGCACTGGGCACTGCCCAGGGGCATCTCTGCCTGGGCAGGCTCTGATGGCAATGTCAGAGCAACCCTGAGGAGGCTGGAAAAGTGACACTGATGCTGTCTATAAGATAGTTTTGATGTCTGATACTCTCAGGTTCAATCCCCTCTAATCTAACAGAGTTCAAGTTTCATTGTCTCCTCCTGTGCTCAGAGATTAATTCCTCTGTCGCAGTCAGCACCCAGACAACCCAGAGTATAACACTGAAAGAACTGGTTCATTCTCTTGAAGGTACCCCCTGTCTGTCTGTGCCTCTTGCAAATACCTTCTGGGAAATTTCCTGCTTTGATCAGGAGCTGTGACCAGCCCTCATCCCTGCAGCCCACTTTGGAGATCAGAAGGACTCTGCCCTGCTCTGCCCTCCCAGGAATTGTTCCTTCCCCACAGCCCTTCTCCCTGCAGGGCCGTGGCAGCTCCTTGGCCGGGCTGAGAGCTGACCCTGGCAGGCAGCAGAGTCCCTGCCCCAGCACACAGAGCCCTGGGGGCAGGACCCTGCTCTGCACCACAGCCCTGGGCACCCCTGGCTGCACCCCCACCTTCCCACCCCACAGCCAGCCCTGGCACAGGGAACCTTCTGGCCCTGGGCCTCTGATGGGGCAGCAGCAAGTCCTGCTCTGCAGCAGCTTCTCCTGATGCACCCCAGCAAATCCAGCAGAGCCATCCTGACAGCTCCTGCCACTGCTGCCATTTGGCAGCTGGGAGAGGCACTTGCAGGAACTCACCTGCACTGCTCTGCAGCCAGAGCCTGACCGTGGCAAAGGGCTGGCAAGGTTCCTGCCCTGAGCAGCTCTGCCCTGTCCTCCCACCCCAGGATCCCTGGAACCTCCTGCTCCCTTCTCCTCTCTGCCCTTGCTGCCTGCAGCTCCTGCCCTGCTCTGCCATATGGCCACTTCCCCTGCACTGCAGCAACTGGGAGAGTCCTGCTGAAAGATCCTAGAAGCTGTGGGATGTGGCAACTTTATGAGATCCCTCCAGGAAGGCAAGTTGAACTTTCCTACAGCCAGAGAATCCTTCATTCAAATCCTGGGAAGGTTTCTCCTGTAGTGAGAGCTGAGTCACCTCCCAGCCCAGGCTGCCTCTCATCTCTCTGCCTTCTCTCCTGTGCCCTGGGTGCTGCAGGCAGTGCCCTCAGCCCTGCTGGGCTGTGCAGAGGAGCTGCTCACCAGCAGAGCTGTCTCTTTGAAGCTCTTCTTGCTTGCCAGGAGCTCCCTGTGTGCCAGGAGCCCGGCCCAGCTCAGCAGCACAGCAACAGCCTCAGGCATTTCATGACCCTCAGGGGGATTTGATGTTGTTTACATGAGACTCAGTCCCTGAGAGGAAGTTCAAACAACTCTTCAAGAAGTCAAAGTGAGATTGAAACACTAAAGTTTCTTGTAGTGCTAATGAGTCTCACTGTGGGACACAACTGAGAAGGTGTCCCCAGGTTCCAGTTAGAGCAGAAAACTGCAGACAGTGATGACAAGGATGGACAAGCAAGGGAAAGGTGGCTCTGATGCTGAATAAACCTTGACTTGTTTCCTTAATTTAACAGGCCAAGCCCTGACCCCCAGCCCCTGGAAAGGGTGACCCTGTCCCTGCCTCATTCCTCAGGGCTCTTCCTGGGGCACTGGGATGTGAGATGTGCAATGCCAAGGGCAGGACCATGGGGTGGCACCTGCCAGGCTGCTGAGCAGGGACAAGGAGGCCATGAGGCCCCAGGGCTGCAAGGGCCACTCCCCTCCTCCTGGCATCAGGGGCACAGACAGCAGCCCTGGCCAAAGGCCTGCAGAAGGTGGCTCTGTCAGGGCCTTTCAGCTTCTCCCCATCCCTGTCTCCTCTCCAGCCCAGGCTGTCCTACGGTGTCCATGCCCTGCCCCTTTCCCTGCAGGCTGTCGTCATTCCCCCGGCTGCCCCACCTGGCTGGCACCTTCCTGCACTGACATCTCTGCGTCCTCCCTGGCTCTTCCTGCACACATAAAGCCTTGGGTTCATCCAGACTCCTCCTGGGTGACGCGTTGCAGCCCAGTGTTTTCCATGGAATGAAATTCCTTTTTCCTCACTTCCACTCGGGACCTCCCCAGCTGCACTTGGCATTAATTCTTTCTTTCTCATGCTCTTTTCTGCTCTGACAAAAGGATCCACCATCTCTAAATCATCCCTTCAAGCTCTCTGAGGGCTGTCCTGTGCTGTCCTCAGTCTCCACGCCATTGAGGCCACAGCTCCTTAGCCCCTCTCTAGTGCTCATGTGCTTGAGACCTTCAAAGCCCATCTTGGGAGATCTCTGGACACTCACTAATATTTTTGCAGGTGAAAATATCGTGCTCATAGTCTAAGGAAATCACAGTTGCCATGACAACCAGCATGCATTCCCATTGCTATGGTCAGTTACCATGGCAAATAGAATACATTCCCATTGCCACAGTCAGTTACCATGGCAACCATAATACATTATCAGTGCTATGGTCGGTTACCATGGCAACCATAATACATTCCCATTGCTACAGTCATTTACTGTGGCAAACAGCATACTTCCCACTGCTACGGTCAGTTACCATTGCAACCATAATACTTCCCACTGGTACAGTCAGTTACCATGGCAACTAGCATACATTCCAATTGCTATGGTCAGTGACCATGGCAACCATCACACATTCCCATTGCTACGGTGAGTTACCATGGAAACCATCATACAGTCGCATTGATACAGTCGGTTACCATGGCAACCATCATACATTCCCACTGCTATGGTCAGTTACCATGGCAAACAGCATATATTCTCATTGCCACGGTCAGTTACCACAGCAACTACCATACATTCCCATTGCTAAGGTCAGTTACCATGGCAACCATAATACATTCCCATTCCTACAGTCAGTTACCGTGGCAACAATCATACTGTCCCACTGGTATGGTTGGTTACCGTGGCAACCAGCATACATTCTCATTGCCATGGAAGGTTACCACGGCAACCATCATACATTCCCGTTGGTACAGTCAGTTACCATGGTAACCATCATACAGTCCCTTTTCTACAGTCAGTTACTACAGCCAACCATCATACTTCACACTGGTACAATCAGTTACCATGGCAACCGTCACACATTCCCATTTCTGTGGTCAGTTACAATGACAAACATCACACATTCCCACTGCTACACACAGCTACCATGGCAACCATCACACATTCCCATTGCTATGGTCAGTTACCATGGCAACCATCGTACAGTCCCATTACCACAGTCAGTTACCATGGCAACCGGCATACATTACAATTGCCATGGTCGCTACCATGGCAGCCATCACACATTCCCATTGCTATGGTCAGTTACCATGGCAACCATCATACATCCCTGTCACTACGCTCAGTTACCATGGCAACCAGCATACATTCCCATTGCTATGGTCGGTTACCATGGTAACCATCATAAATTCCCATCACTACAGTCAGTTACCATGGCAACCTGTATACATTCCCATTGCTATGGTGGTTACCATGGCAACCAGCATACATTTCCATTGTTACAGTCAGGTACCATGGCAACCATCAGATATTTCCATTCTAATGGGCAGTTACCATGGAAAACAGCAAACATTCTCATTGCTACAGTCGGTTACCATGGCAACCATCATACTTCCCATAGGTACAGTCAGTTACCAATGGCAACCAGCATATATTTCCCTTGCTACAGTTAGTTACCATGGCATCCATAATACATTCCCATTCCTACTGTCAGTTACCATAGCAAACATCATACATTGCCATTTCCACAGTCAGTTACCCTGGCAACCATCATACAGTCCCATTGCTACGGTCAGTCACTATGGCAACCAGCATGCAATCGAATTGCTGCGGTCGGTTACCATGGAAACCATCATACATTCCCATTGCTACAGTCAGTTACCATGGCAACCATCATACATTGCCATTGCTACAGTCAGTTACCAAGGCAATCACCATACATTCCTGTTGCTATGGTCAGTTACCATGGCAACCACCATACATTTCCATTGTTACGGTCAGTTACCATGGGACCCACCATACATTCCCAGTGCTATTGTCAGTTACCATGGTACCCATCACACATTCCCATGGTTGTAGTTGGTTACCATGGCAACCATCATACATTCCCTTTGCTATGGTCGGTTACCATGGCAACCATCACACATCCCCATTGCTGTGTTTGCTTACCATGGCAACCATCATACGGTCCACTGCTACAATCAGTTGCCATGGCAACCATCATACAGTCGTCTTGCTACAGTTGGATACCATGGCAACATCATACATTCCCATTCCTACTGTCAGTTACCATGGAACCATCATACATTCCCATTGCTACAGTCTGTTACCATGGCAACCATCATACAGTCCCATTGCTATCATCAGTTACCATGACAACCAGCATACATTCCCATTGCTACAGTCGGTTACCAGGGCAAGCATCTATCATTTCCATTGCTACAGTCACCATGGCAACCATCACACATTTCCATTGCTACAGTTTGTTACCATGGCAACCATCATAGATTCGCATTGCTATGCTCGATTACCATGGCAACCATCATAAAGTCACATTCCTATGGTCGCTTACTATGGCAACAAGCATACATTGCCGTTGCTACAGTCAGTTACCATGGCAACCAGCATACAGTCCCATTACTATGGTCAGTTACCACAGGAACCATCATACTTCCCACTGGTACAGTCAGTTATCATGGCAACCATCATACATTCTCATTGCTACTATCAGTTACCATGGGAACCAACATACCTCTCACTGGTACAGTCAAATACCATGGCAACCATCATACATTGCTGTTCCCATGGTCAGTTACCATGGCAACCATCACATATTCCCATTGCTATGGTCGGTTACCATGACAACCAGCATACATTTCCATTGTTACAGTCAGTTACCATGGCAACCATCAGACATTTCCATTGCTATGGGCAGTTAACATGGCAACCAGCATACATTCCTGTTGCTACGGTCGGTTACCATGGCAACCACCATACATTCCCATAGCAACAGTCAGTTACTATGGCAACCTCTTGTTTCCTCTTGGAGAGAAGCAGATGCAGATGAGCCTCCCTCTTGTCCACCAACCTTTAGAGCAGCTGTGCTCTAAAGGCCTGTGTCCCAAGGGCTGTCTTGAACAAGACTCTGCAGAAACCTCTGGGACTCTTTGCATCCTGTCGTGGTGCCTTTCCAGTGAATTCCAGGGTTATCAAAGCAAACTTCAATGGGCTCTTTGTCTCACTCCACATGGTCACCCAAACCACTCTCTCCTCTCACCCTCACCCACAAAAGTTCACCCAAGTTGTTCATCCCCTAGAGCAGCTGCACAGGTCCCAGAAGCTCGTTCCCACTGAGGACACCTCTCTCCTGCTCTTTCTCTCCTGTGTCTCCTTGGCCTTCTCTCCCAACCCATCACAGCCCTGCAACCTGGGAACTGTCTCAGCAGGCCTGGGCTGTTATTGCCTGCAAGTGGAATGAAGAGAGACTTGGGGCTGCAGCTCCTCCTGCCTGTGCCCCACACGCAGGGCATTGGGGCCTGTCTGGCTGCAGCCCCTCAGTGGGGGCACCGGGGTAAGAACAGACTTGCAGTGGAAAACTGCTCTGAAAGCCCCGAGAGTTGGGGTGTGCAGAGGCTTTGCTGACAATGGCCTTGGGGGTGGACGTGCTGGCACTCAGGCCCAGGGGGAAAATCCCAGGCCTGATCCCTGAGGAGATCAGCACATGCTGCTGAAATGCTGGGGGAGAGAAGAGCCAGCAGAGGGAGGGAACAAGTGTGGACAGGGGGTGATGTGCTCTGGACTCGTGCCTGGCCCGGCCTTGGCTGGGCAGAGAAGGGACAGCCTTTGTGTCCCTGCAGGGCTGGGATTCACTCCCTGCCCCAAAGGCACCCAATGTGTCTGAGAAGCCCTGGGGGGTGCCTCTCACAGGACTCCATTTGGTCACCTGAACACCTCTAGGGGCTGCCCTGGACAGAAGGAACAGTGACAGGTTCCCCTGTCCTACCTGTGGGCCCCTTCTGCCACTGAAGTTGGCCAAAGCAATGTCCCAGCAGCCTCCAAGAAGATCCCACAGCTGCTGCCCTGTCCCTAGGAACTGCTCCATTGGAGCCTGCAGTTCCCAGCAGGAATCTCAGTCACCTCTGGCCCCTCAGGAGGAACCAGGGGTTTGTGTCCCAGCAGGTCATTCCTGGCTTTGGTCTTCATTCATTCCCAGGGGAGCTGGGACAAGGAATCACCTGTAGGGGCCTGTTTTTTGCCCACTGAAGTGGGGCAGGAGGAATCCCAGGCCATGGAGGTTGTGGAGGGAGCTCAGTGTCCTTCTGGCCCCGGGTCTGCAGAGCCACAAGGAGACACCTCTGTTGACTCAGCTGAGTCCCTTCCCTCAGTGCAGGTGAAGGAGATCCCTCCTGGGCACTGTCTGGGCTTCCTGTCTAATGATGGGACATGAAAAGGGGACTCTTGGACTTAACTCTGTGTCTGTCTGGAGAAATGACAATGCTGAAAGAAGGAACATCATTATTTCCTTCAGCTGAAGGAAATATGTGCCCAGCTGAGAGAAGGAACATCATTATTTCCTTCAGCTGTGTGCCAGCAGGTTCCCCTGGAGCCCCAGGGACAGCTGGAGGGAGCCCAGAGGGGCAGAGCAAGGGCTGCCTGGGGCTGTTGCTGTGCTGCTGAGCTGGGCCGGGCTCCTGGCACAGAGGGAGCTCCTGGCAAGCAAGAAGAGCTTCAAAGAGACAGCTCTGCCCAGGAGCAGCTCCTCTGCACAGCCCAGCAGGGCTGAAGGCACTGCCTGCAGCACCCAGGGCACAGGAGAGAAGGCAGAGAGATGAGAGGCAGCCTGGGCTGGGAGGTGACTGAGCTCTCACTACACCAGAAACCTTCCCAGGATTTGGATGAAGAAATCTCTGGCTGTAGGAAAGTTCAACTTGCCTTCCTGGAGGCATCTCCTAAAGCTGGCACATCCCACAGCTTCCAGGATCTTTCAGCAGGACTCTCCCAGTTGCTGCAGTGCAGGGGAAGTGGCCATATGGCAGAGCAGGGCAGGAGCTGCAGGCAGCAAGGGCAGAGAGGAGAAGGGAGCAGGAGGTTCCAGGGATCCTGGGGTGGGAGGACAGGGCAGAGCTGCTCAGGGCAGGAACCTTGCCAGCCCTTTGCCACGGTCAGGCTCTGGCTGCAGAGCAGTGCAGGTGAGTTCCTGCAAGTGCCTCTCCCAGCTGCCAAATGGCAGCAGTGGCAGGAGCTGTCAGGATGGCTCTGCTGGATTTGCTGGGGTGCATCAGGAGAAGCTGCTGCAGAGCAGGACTTGCTGCTGCCCCATCAGAGGCCCAGGGCCAGAAGGTTCCCTGTGCCAGGGCTGGCTGTGGGGTGGGAAGGTGGGGGTGCAGCCAGGGGTGCCCAGGGCTGTGGTGCAGAGCAGGGTCCTGCCCCCAGGGCTCTGTGTGCTGGGGCAGGGACTCTGCTGCCTGCCAGGGTCAGCTCTCAGCCCGGCCAAGGAGCTGCCACGGCCCTGCAGGGAGAAGGGGTGGGTGGAAGGAGTGACCCCTCAGGGCAGGGCAGGGCTGGGCAGGGCCCTTCAGCTGCAGGCTCAGGGCTCCTCACAGCTTCAGCTCCACCTCCTCCATTTCCAGGGGCCCTTCTCAGGAAGCACATCCCCCCAGAACACCTCCCCCTTCCCAGCCACCACAGGCTGTCTGGGATCTGCTCTGCAGCCCCTGCCCAGGCAGAGCTGCCCCTGGGCACTGGGCTGGGGATGGCTCTGGCAGCACTGGCAGGGAGCTGAGCTGGGCACAGGCAGGGGCTGCTGGCAGGAACAGCTCCTCACCCAGAGACAGGCAGGCAGGGAGAGGCAGCTGCTGCTACAAGGGCTGGGCAGGGGGATGGGGGCCCCTCCCTGCTGTCCCTGTGGCACAGACCCCTTCCCTGAGCAGCTCCTGCCTGGGCTCCTTTCCCAGCCTAAGCAGAGCCTGTGCCCTCAGGCCCACGGGGGCTGGGCTGTGCATTGCCCTGCAGCAGCCAGAGCCCAGGCAAGGACAGGGCCCTGATTTCCAGCTGTCTCTCTGTGTGTCCCTCCTCCCTTGGCAGCAGCACTGTGGCATTTCCCTGCCATCTCCTGCTGCCTGGGCTCTCCTTGTTCTCACCACTGGGTTTTCTGAGCCAGTGTGGTGTTTTGGGGGGGCAGATTCCTGTCCAGACACAACCCCTTTGGGTGCTGCTGTGGGGATGTGTCTGTGGGAGCCAAGTGCCCAAGTGCCCTCCAGGCACCTTCAGGGTATTCAGCTGTTTGCCTGGGTGTCCTGCAGGGCTGCAGGTGCCCTCCAGAAGAGCACAGCTCTGCCATGGTATCTCTGTGCTGCACAGGATCCCCATGGAGAAAACTCCTCAGTGCTAAATCAATAGAAATGCTCTGGGCAGCTGCAAGGAGCATTTTGTGTCTCACTTTGGGAGGGGAGAAATGAAAAGGTGAGGAGTGTGTCAATCTGTTCTTTGGACATGGATTCCTGGATCTCTGTACAGTTTCTTTGGAGGGGAACAGTTGAGTGTGATGCTCCTCCAGCTCCAAGCTGCCAGCACAGGGCAGCTGAGCACAGGACTGATGGGCAGAGCAGCTCTTCTCTCTGCACTAAGGGACCGTCCCTGTGCCCCTCAGAACCCCCAAGACTTGACCTGCAGTGCAATAGAAATGTCAGGGATTTCAAACATCCACAACCACTCCTAACTGTGGCAGGAGCAAGTGGGTGAACAAATACAGAGAATTCCCTCAGCTCAGTCCTTCATTTGGGCAAACTGCAAACAACAAAGCTGAGAAGCTCTTGGATGTATCACGAGTACATTTGATTTGAGATCACCCTGCATTCCAAGTTTTCTCTCCCAGCAGAGTAAGGAGTCCTTGGGAGCCCATCACAGAGTTACTGCTTCCAATGGTCTCCTCAACCAGCAAAGGCCAGAGCTCAGGGGAGGGAGCTGCAGGGAGGTCTGAGTGAGGAGAGAGAGCCTGAGAGTGGGGTGGCTGTGAGATGTGTAATGTTTGCCTGCAGAAGCCTGGTCTAACTCAGCAGTGACTTTTCTTCCTCAACAGATTAAAATACTCTGATGATGGAGTAAATGTCCAACAGCAGCTCCATGCCACAGTTCCTCCTCCTGGCATTTGCAGACAGGCGGGAGCTGCAGCTCCTGCACTTCTGGCTCTTCCTGGCCATCTCCCTGGCTACCCTCCTGGCCAACGGCCTCATCCTCAGCGCCGTAGCCTGCGACCACCACCTGCACACTCCCATGGGCTTCTTCCTGCTCAACCTCTCCCTCACAGACCTGGGCTGCATCTGCACCACTGTCCCCAAAGCCATGCACAATTCCCTCTGGGGCACCACAACCATTTCCTACATGGGATGTGCTGCACAGCTCTTTTTCTTTCTGTTCTTCATGTTAGCAGAGTATTTCCTCCTCACCATCATGTGCTACGACTGCTACGCTGCCATCTGCAAACCCCTGCACTACGGGACCCTCCTGGGCAGCAGAGCTTGTGCCCACATGGCAGCAGCTGCCTGGGCCACTGGGTTTCTCATTGCTCTGCTGCACACAGCCAATACATTTTCCCTGCCCCTGTGCCTGGGCAATGCCCTCGGCCAGTTCTTCTGTGAACTCCCACACATCCTCAAGCTCTCCTGCTCACACTCAGGCTACCTCAGGGAAATTGGGCTCATTGGGGTTACTGCCTGTTTAATGTTTAGTTGTTTTGTTTTCATTGTTTTCTCCTATGTGCAGATCTTCAGGGCTGTGCTGAGGATCCCCTCTCAGCAGGGACGGCACAAAGCCTTTTCCACGTGCCTCCCTCACCTGGTTGTGGTCTCCTTGTTTGTCAACACTGGCATATTTTCCAATCTCAAGCCCCCCTTCATCTCCTCCCCATCCCTTGATGTGGCCCTGTCAGTTCTATACTCTGTGGTGCCTCAAGCACTGAACCCCTTCATCTTCAGCCTGAGGAACCAGGAGCTCAAGGATGCCCTGAGGAAAACGATGACTGGATGCTTTTCAGGAGCAATAAAGTGCCTGTGTTCTGGTGCATAGCATTCAGAATGGGACTCCTTAATGGACCAGCCTTCTTGCTCAGGTTTTTCGTGGAGGTCATTGGGTTATCCTTGTAATATTTTTCTCTGCAATTAAATATTATTATGCATCTGCCTTCTAATTTAGTGTCTACCCATTGAATTTTACCCAGAGATGTATAAATGATGTATTGTTCTCTCTAAATATATAAACAAAATAAAAGACCCTGCAGTGTCTTCTTTGTCCAAGACTCTTCTGCTCTGATGTTCCTAAAGGACAGCACACTGCAGGACAGGGTGTATTTGGAAACAGGAAGGGGACAATAATCCCAGCCCAGCAGCACTGCCAGGGAGCAGCAGTGCTTGGTCTTTCCAGAGCTGCTCTCTTGCCACTTCCACACTGTCCTCCTGAGCCCCTTTCTCGCTCTAAGGCCTGAGTGGTGTCTGAGCACAGTCCTGTGGGCTGGAAGCCCTTGGAGCACAGGCAGGAACAGGCCCTGGGAGCTTCTGCAGCAGAGCTGGGCTCCCTTCCAGCATCTCCAGGATGCTGTGGGATCTTCTGAGGGCAGCGCATGTGTGCACACAGTTTTGAACTTAATGAATGTGCATTCAGTTATGAAATGCACATTAAGTTTTGAACTGAATAAATTGTAGTTATCCCCAGGAAATGTTTAACATATTTTTTTATTTGCATAATTAATTTAATCCCCTTCAATCTCTCTCTCTCCTCCTCTCTCAGCCTTCCCCAATCTTGAACACAGTACAAATTGCTGTGAGAAAACTTCTGCCTGAGAGAATAGCAAAGAAACTCTCCAGAACACCCTGTGTCTGAGACAACTGATTTAATGCTTTCACTAAAGCAGGAGAAATGACAAATAAAAATTATTTATATGCATGAGGTACCAAAAAACACAGAGTGAACAGTGTAGGTGGGTTTAGACATAAAAACAGGAGGATGCTCAAGACACTTCCCAGGCCATGCCCTGACACTGATCCCCACAGCCCATCCTGTTTTCTTAAGAACTCCATTGCCAAGAAGTTTCTGGGGGGAGGGACCTCTCTGCTCCTGGCACATATCGTGGCCCAAGTTCCAGCCACTGCAGCGGGAGCCACAACTAGTCAGGTCGTGTGTTCTTTGGGGGGCCAGACTCTGCCCAGACTGGGGGTGTGTGTGTGTTGGAAGCACAAAAGAGTGAAGCAAATGCCAAGCTAAACACCCAATGTAGCCTGACTTTGTCCCTAAGTGGGGGCTGAGAATTGGACACAACATGTGCAGGGACAGATGGAGGGGTTTGTCCCCCTGGCCCTCCCCAGAAGGGACACCTTTCAGGAAGGGTTGTGGCCTTGGCTGTGCTGAGGGTTGAGCCAGGCAATGCAGCTTGGGATTGCAGTGGCACTGTCAGGGCTCTGCAGAGCTCCTGGCAGTTCATGCATTTGTCCCCAGCAATGCCAGAGAACTGCAGGGGTTGCAGTCAATCCCTTGTGCTCTTTGGGACCCCGACTGGCTCTGCTGAATGTCAGCAGGCCTGTAGTTCCCAGACTGTTCCTGCATCCAGTGTTGGGCCTGCAGTGACTTTTCTGCAGCATTAAATTGTCGCAGTGGCAGGATGGCCATGGATCCATTCCTGCAGAAACACAATGGTGCTCCATCCCAGGCAGGGATAGAATGGGCCCACAAATGTTGGAAGGATAAGAAGCAGGGAGTTTTGGCCCTGTGGAATCCCATGGAACCAAAGGAACCCTGGGACATGGAGAAACCTCATGGAATAAAGGGGACATTGTGACCCTGCAGCACCTCATGGAACCAAAGGGAGTCTGGGATGTGGAAAGACCTGATGGAAACAAAGGAACCTCCTGGGAACAAAGGGACCCCGGGACACTGCCAAAACTCAGGGAGACAAGGGAACCCCAGGACACTGTGGAATCTCGTGGAATCCAGGGGCCATTGGAATACACTGGGGCCTCCTGGAACCAAAGGGAACATGGGACACTGCAGAACCTCATGGAATCAAAAGGACCTGGGACTTTGTGGAACGTCAGGGAATCAAGGGGCCATTGTGACATCCCAGAACCTTTGGAACCAAAGGGAACCAATGGGACACTGTGGAATCTCATGGAATCAAGGGTCCATTGTGACCCTGTGGAACCTCACAGAATCAAGGGGCCATTCTGATTCTGCAAGGCCTTCTGGAGTCAAAGGGAACATTGTGACGCTGGGGAACCTCCTGGAATCAAGGTTCCATTGTGACACTGGGGAAAATGATGGAATCAGTGGGCCACTGTCACACTGCAGGGCCTTCTGGAGCCAAAGAATGCTGGGAAACAGTGCAACCTCATGGAATCAAGGAGCCATTGTCCCACTGTGGAGCCTCAAGGAATAAGGGATCCAATCTTTGCCTCAGATTTTGTCAACAAATTACATTTAAGGAATTACAGAAGTGGGATTGAACCACTTTTTTCCCACTGGTTTTAATGATTGGCCAAATGAGAATATTTATAGATAATGAATCCTTTATTTGTACAAATGATCAGACAAAAAATCTTAATCAGAATTAATTACTACACAATACAAAGGATAAAACTACTAGTGATATAGTATAAGATAGGATAGTACCCTATATTGAAGCAATTATTTAAATAATTATATTAAAGCTAGTCAAAAGAAATAATTATTAAGTAGAGATCTGATGTAACTGACTCAGACCAACGGTCGTGGGGAGATTTCTTTTGCTCAGCCTTGAGGAGTGTCCTTGGAGGGCGTCCCCACCCAAGGCAGGCATCTCCACACATCTACCCCAAGAAGAGCTGTGATAGAAGAACTTGCCTGGATGAAAGGGGACTGGACTTCTATAGGATGAAGGGATTGACTGCTCCTCACAAATGGACAGGCCAGTTACCAGCTTCTCTGTCCCCTCCAACTTCCAAAAGCAGGATGTGTGTTTGGAGTTGGGTGAACCAGGCTGGTTTAAGCATCAATCAACACCAAAACCATTCCCATGGTGCCACTGGTAACTCTCAGATCTCACAGACAGCTTGCATGAGAGCTGGCCCTGGTGGCATTGTCTGATGGGATTTTAGGTCTTATCAGGGTAGGCCCTCCTGCCACCCGGGTCGAGAGGTTGGCTGTGAAAATCCATCCTGGAGATGCACAGGGAGCCAAGAGTTGGGCTCCTGAGTGACATCCAACAATGGACAGGGGGATGGGACTGACCAGATGAAAGTGTCTCAGGTAGATCTGACCATTCCTTGGGCCTGGCCATCCACACAGATGTTTCCCCAGTGAACAGATACTACAGAGGATGTTTGATAACGTTTCTGTCACCCCAGATTATTGGAATAAATGAAAATTTACTCTGCACAATGCAAAAATTCATTCACTTTCTCTTTTCCTCCCTTTGTGGGTCAAGGGAACTTGTGACTTCAGTGTGTGACTCACTGTGTGCAAAGGGAAATATGGACAGAATCCAGGGCAGGGAGTGTTGGGGGGATCTTGGGATCTGTGCTTGACACAGAAGGTGTTTGCCATTGGTCTAAGACTAACTACTGTGCAAAGTGGACTTCAGTGGAGGCAATGTGGACTTGATATACAGCAGGGGAAGGACTTTTGGTTTTTATTGAATCATTGCCTTCCTCTGTTTTTGTTTGCTGGCAATAAATGAACATCCCTCTGTGTCTCATGCAGCTCTCTCTCCAAGCCAAGCAGGTGGGAGTTGATGCCAAGGAGCTGAAACCTGCAGGTCCAGCCTTGAGTGGAGGAAGCTGAGATTTGCCCAAGGCTGCTTTGAGTCCCAGGGGTTTGATGAGGGAATGGTGGGGTGGGGATAGGGATAAAGTCTGATGGATTGTCAGACATAAAGGGTCCTAATTTTCTTATCTATTCAGACTGAATTAGGAGGTGCCCAGGATCACTATCAAATGGAGATTGCGATATCAATGTAAAAAGAGGAAAAAATTAAACAGACCACAAAAAAAGACATCTTTTCTCATGGTTTTATTAATACAATATATTGACTTGGAATACACTTCTGAGATCTGTCTAATTAACCACAGAAGAATTGAAGACTTACAAGTAAATTATTCCCAGGGGCTTGTCTTGTTAAGATGCCATCAGTGAGAAGAGAGTGTGGAGGAATGAGCAGACAAGGAGACCATCCCTGGGGGCTGGGGAAGCAGGAACTCAGAGTCACTGGTTACGGGTGACAAAAGGACTGTGGAATATGTTCGTTTTAATACTTACCTGGAATAAAGACAAGTACAATAGACATTCAAACACTAAAAAAAAAAAAAAAAATTGCAGTAAGAATAAAAAAAACTACTAGCAAAGAGAATCAAAAGCTAAAAAAGAATACAGAAAAACGTACTTTATCGGTTGGCATTCATACAATACTACAGACAGCTTTTATTACAGTATTAACTAGTAAAAATGAAATTAAAGGGATACCAAAAAAGGATGTAAAACATTTGCTTTCTCAGTTGCTTCCTCTCAATAAACTGTGCTTACCCACACAGACAGGCCAGGGCTGCCAGGATCTGCAGCAGCTGGTCGGTGCCCGTGCTTAGCGGGCGTCCCGGTGGAACAACACAGTCTCCATGGCAGGATGAGGATCGCTCACCCCAGCAGTCCTGACACCCCATTTTATCAGCTCTACATTGCACCACGTAGGGCCAGTACCCAGTATAAGGTGATGCCTGAGTGGCAGCCAAACCCCGCCTGTTCATCACCTGATAGCAACAGTCTGTGCATGCCCTGCTGTAGGGCAAGGGGCCAGTGACCCCTGCCCACAGAATCTTCCTCTCACCATCATCTTTCTCACCCCTATGGACTACCTCTCCCATTGTGTTTCAAGTATATTTGTGTCCAAGTTGCAGTATGGGGCCAAGCCAAGGAGCAACTCAGCTCTGATAATGGGGAACATCAAGTTGACTTGCTAAAAAACACGATGGACCTTTCAGTTAACTTGTGCAATAAAGTTACACTGTACAATACTCTGTGCTGAGCACAGGCTTGAGAACACAGAGGTGGTTTTGTTAGTGCTGAGCTTACCCAGAGCCAAGGCCTTTCCTGCCCCTCGCACAGACACACTGGGGAGGGGCTGGGGGTGTGTGAGAGGTTGGGAGGGGACACAGCTGGGACAGGTTTGGAGTGATGGAGATTGTTTTCCCAAGCCACCATTCCATGGGATAGGGCCCTGCTCTCCTGGAGGTGCTGAACACCTGCCCAACCATGGGAAGCAGGGAATGAATTCCCTATTTTGTTTTGCTCCTGCGTGCAGCTTTTGTTTGTCCTTATTAAAGTGTCTTTATCTCAACCCACAAGTTTTACAGCTTCCCCCCCCTCCCTCCCCCCCCCCCCCCCCCCCCCGTTCTCTTTAGGGTCCTGCTGGTGGGGGAGTGAGGAGTGGCCAGGAGAGGCTTGGAGGCTGCATGGGATGAAACCACAACAGCCTTTGTTGGTGTCCAGGGTGGGGTTGGGAGTGTTGGAGGTACCCACAGATGCATCTGGGATGGGCTGCTGAAATTTGCAGCTGCTGGTGCTGTCTGGGGCTCCTGGCTGTGTGTCAGAGTCTGGGGCTCCTTGGTGGCTGGAACTCCGTGTGAACGTGAGCTGAAGGGCCTGTGACCTGTGGGGGAGTCCAGGGTGGAGCAGAGACCCCCCCCTGCAGCCCCTGGAGGCGCCCACACTGGAGCAGATTTGCTGGCAGGACTTGTGACCCCGTGGGGGATCCACACTGGAACAGCCTGTTCCTGAGGGACTGATCCCATGGAAGGGACCTACACTGGAACAGCCTGTTCCTGAGGGACTGACCCCATGGAAGGGACCGACACTGGAACAGCCTGTTCCTGAGGGACTGACCCCATGGAAGGGACCCACACTGGAACAGCCTGTTCCTGAGGGACTGACCCCATGGGAAGGACTCAAGTTGAAGAAATCCATGGAGGACTGTCTCCCATGGGAACGAGCCAGGCTGGATGGAGCAGGGGAAGGACTGACCCTGTGGAAAGGGACCCCATGCTGGAGCAGGGGAAGGACTCCTCTCCCTGAGGGTGAAGCAGCAGCACAAACATGGGATGAACTGACCATAAGCCCCAGTCCCATCTCCCTGGGCCACCAGGGCGGGGGGGGGTGTAGGGGAAAGGGAGGAAGTCAGGGATGAAGTGAAGCCCGATGATCTTTTAGGATTTGATTTCCTTCCCGTTCTCCTGCTCTGATTTAATTGGTCACAAATTCAGTCATTTCCCCAGGTCGTGTCTGTCGTGCCCGTGACAGCGGCGGGTGAGTGACCTCTCCCTGCCCTTATCCCAACCCCCCAGCCTTTCCTTCTGTGTTCTGTGCCCTGCCCGGGTGAGGAGGGCAGTGAGGGAGCGGCTTTGGTGGCCCTGGGCCCCCAGGCAGGGCCAGCCCAGCCCAGGAATCCTTGCAAGAATTCCATGGGGCTCCCTCGGAAACGCCAGCACACGGCGGGTCCGGCTGCGCGGGCAGGCGGCCCCAGAAATACCAGCTGGGCACAACAGGACAGGGCGAGGCGGCAGGGGGTGCTGGGGGGGAAATCTCCTTCCTCCAAGCTGGCAGGGAGAGGAGGGAGAACGTGGTGCCGAGTAAAGGGGGAGAGGAGGAGGGATGAGGCTGGAGCTGTGGAAGGTGCTGGGGGCGGCCGGGGGGCAGCCGGGACTTGGCTTTCCACATCTCTGCGGGGAAAGGAAGCCAGTCCCTGGTTTCTAGGGCTGTCCCCCCTCCCAGTTTGTTGGGTTTAACACCAAACTGCAGCAAAGCCCCGCCCCAGGGCACAGCCGGCCCCGGGACAGCCCCGGCGGGCGGGCGGAGGGCGGGGTCCAGAAAGGCGTTGCGCGCGCAGAGGGCTGTGGTGGCTGCCGGGAAGCAAAGATGGCGGAAGGTGCAGGTGAGCTGTCAGTGGTGGCGGGGCCTGCGAGAGAGGGGGGCTCTGGGGATCCCCTCGGGGGCTTCGGGGAGCGCGGCTGTGGGTGGAAAGGCTGGAGGGCTCGGGAGGGTTTAGCCGAGGGGTTCGGGGGTTCCCGAGGGGCAGAGCGCAGGCCTGGAAGCCGCGCGGGGGGGGCTTTGCCAACGCCCTGGCTGCACTGCGCAGGCGCACCGGCGGAGTACTCAGGAGGGAACTGCAACTCCCATGAGGCTCTGCGGGATCCACCATTACTTGTCCCGCCACAGAGCTCCTGCTGGCCCAGCAAACCGACCCCAGGGAATAGGGATCGTAATGCCCCCCCCGAACCCCAGAGACCCCCAACACTCAGCACACAGAGACCCCACAGGGAAGGGGGCCCGGGGGTCCTCTAGAGCCCAGCAATGGGGTTCAGGGGATCTCCCAGCCCTCAGGAGAGGGGTCCTGGGGGTGCCCCCCAAAGTGCAGGGGGGCTCTGTGGGAGATGTACCACATCCGGGTAAGGGGATCTCAGTGCCCCCAGTATAGACCAGTGACCTCCCAGTGACCCTTAGTACGGCCCAGTAACCCCCTCAGTGACCAGCCAGTGTGTCCCAGTGACCTCCCACTGCCCCCCAGTATGGCCCAGTGATCCCCCAGTGAGCACCCAGTAACCCCCAGTATGGCCCAGTAATATCCCAGTGTCTCCCCATGTCTCCTGGTAATCCCCCAGTACCTCCCCAGTCCCTCCCAGTTCCCTCTCAGCATCCCTCAGTAACCCTCCAGTCACTCTCAGTGCCCCCTGGTTCCCCCCAGTGTGTCCCAGTATCCTCCAGTAATCATCCAGTGCCCCCCAAACCCCCTCAACTGTCCCCAATGTGTCCCCAGATGCCCTTGCCCTTTCTGTGAGCAGGGTGTGGGGGGGTCGTTTTTGTGGTCAGAGGGTCCAGGGTGCGCTCCTAGGGTGAGATGGAGGGTTGGGGTGTCTCAGTCTGAGGAGACTGGAATGTTTGCTAAAGAGGATGAGTTATGAGATAGACCAAACTCTTCTCTCTCAGCAATTGTAAATTCAAAATTAAGGGGCTTTAGTCGAGAAAGTGTGGAAAAAACCAGAAGAAATAACCCTTTATTAAAAGATATATGCATGTTGGCAAAAACAGTAACAGAACACAAAAAACTAGACATTAATCCTAGAAGGAAAAAAAAAGGGTCTGAATGAATACATCTCTGTCCTTTAGCACAGTCCTAATCGTGGCCTGCAGGGGACGTTGTTGGGCTCTGGCGGTCACCACGCGGGGAGGGAGTCTGGGGGGTGGTCTCGGGTCGCAGGAGGAGCCGAAAAGAAGATGGGGGACCCTTCCCCCAATGGAAGGAAGGGGTAAGGAAAACAGTTCACCCCCCAAAAAGACCCACTGTAGTTCTCAGTTGATGGCACCCCAAAAAACTCCTCCTTTTCTCCCATCGAGCACAGAGACTCTCCGATGAAAGCACAGCAGGTCCGGGCTGGAGACAAAAAACAGCTCGCAGGCAAGTTGAAGCCAGCAGTCAGGGCTGAACAGGACGGGAAGCCAGACAAACAGGCTTCTAGGCCTTCTCTCCAAATGCCTGCACACAGACCCCCGTCTCCGTCCCAGAGAGTGAGCTCCGCAGTCTGAATCTCTCCCCTCTGAACAGAGCCAGCCACCCCCCAGCCTCTCTGATGGCCCATTAGCAAGGAATGTAGTTCGGCTGGCTACATCCTTTGTAAAGCTAATGAACCTCCCTCCCCTCCCCCCCCCCCTCAGCTCACTCCGTTTTTCTTGGAGTGGAGTAGGGGAAGAAAAAATTCTCCTGAATTTCAAACCTATAACACCCAGATCCTCCTTTTGGCCCTTCCTGTGCATGGGCATCCCATGTGCTTGTTGCCAGTCAGCTGGGACTTGTGCAGTTGTGCAGCACTGCTGGGAATGAGTGAGAGTGGCTTGGCCAGCTCTTTCTCCAGCTCCCTCAGGACTCTTGGCTGCATCCCATGTGGGCCCAGGCACTTGGGGGGGTCTCATTGGCAGAGCAGGTCACTGACCATTTCCTCCTGCATTGTGGGGGCTTCACTCAGCTCCCCATCACCAGCTTCCAGCCAAAGCCTGCCTGCCAGGTGTCCAAAGGGTCAGTTCTGCTGCCCCCTCCTTCCTTCCCCCACAATGGAAAACTCCCTCATTTTGGGTCCCTGTGCCCCAGATGGCTCCAACCACCACCTCACCCACCAGTCCCACAATCATGGAATGCTTTGGCTTGGGAGGGGCCTTAAAGAGCATCTCAACATCGTCATAGAAAAGAATTCCTTCCTACTATTTCCTCCAACCCTTCCCTCGATCCATGTGAAGCCACTGCCCCTTCTCCTGTCACTCCAGGCCCCTGTCCAAACTCTCTCCATCTTTCTGGTTGGCTCCCTTCAGGCACTGGAAAACCACAATTAGGTCAGCCCAAAGCCTTCTCCAGCCTGAACAATCCTAGTTTTCTCAGGCCTGAGATATTTCTGAACCTCCCAGAATCCAGGGGACATTGGGACCCTGCAGAACCTCCTGCATTCAAGTGCTCCTTGTGAAACTGCAGGCTCTCCTGGAACCCAAGGATTCCTGGAACACTGCAGAGCTCACAGAACCAAGGGGCCACTGTCCCACTGCAGCTCCTTCTGAAGCACAAGGGACCCTGGGACAGTGGGAAATCTCTGAGAATCCAAAGGGCATTTTGGGACTGCAGGGCCTCATGGACCTAAAGGAACCTTTGGAGACTGGGGAACCCCAAGGAATCAAGGGGCCATTGGGACATGTGGGGCCTCCTTGAACCAAAGGAACCCTGAGAATTTTTATGGGAACAAGTTAAGGCAGGAGCTGCAACTCTCAGTTAATCAGGATCAACAAGGAGTGTTTTGGCCTTGACTGGTGTTTTCCATCCAGAGAGTGCTGTTTGCCAAAGTGGAAACCACTTGGAACGCTCTGCATGGCAGCCTGTTGTTTTTCTCTGGTGGCTGAACACAGCCAGCACATGAGGGGAGGGGAATGTGTGGGATCAGGGTACTGCTATGGGGCCATGCTGGGAATTCTGGTGGACTAAAAGACAAACTCCAGATGCTGTTTCCAAAAGAAACCCCAATGAAAGGGGGACGCCGGAAAGATGGGCGGAAAAGTCCCAAAATGGAACTTTGTGTGTGCAGCCTCATTTTCTCCTTCAGTGCCCACAGGAAAGGGGGAAAAAAGTGGGGGTTGGGACCCCAAAAGTGTTCGGGGGGAAATGGGGGATTGAGGGGACAATGGGAATATGGAAGGAACAGGGAGAAGGGTGGGAAAGGGAGGGTTGTCTGGAGGGTCTGACGGTCCCATGGGGGTCTTTGGGCACAGGGGAGTTGGCAATGGGTGGTGGCCCCCCTGAGCTCCCAGCTTACTGTGGGGTGCTGGGGGCTGCTGGATCCAATCTCAGCCTTGGATCATGACAACAGTTTTAGTTTAGAGGAACTACAGAAATGTGACAGAATCACTTTTGTCCTCCAGGTTTTAATGATGGCAAATCAGATCTATTGAGAGAAATGAATTTATTTAGGGTTACAAATGATCAGACAAAAGATCTTCATCAGAATTATTTACTGCACAATAGAAACACTAAAACTACCAGGAGTACAGGATAAGATAGGACAGTGCTCTACACTAAAGCAATTGTTGAAGCAATTCTACTCAAGCTTCCACAAAAGCAATAATTCTTAATTAGAGATGGATGGAACTCCCCCAGACCAACACTCGTGGGGAGATCTCTGCTCTCAGCCTCCAGGAGTGACTTTGGGGGGTCCCCAGCCAAGGCAGGAATCTCCACACACCCCCCAAGAAGGGTTCTGTTGGAAAAACCTGCCCATGGGAAAGGGGACTGAGGACTGGCCCTTTGTGGTCGAAAAGGGATGGACTGACAGTCACTGGACTCCAGAGGTTGCCTCCCCATCAAGGCTTCATTTGGGGTGGAAGCAGCAGCTGAACCTCTTCCTGCAGGTGGGGCACTGGTAGGGCTTCCCTTACTGGTGGGTCCTTAGGTGGTACGTCAAGCCAGACCTGTAGGCAAAGCTCTTCCCACACTCCCCACACTTGTCGGGCCTCTCCCCGGTGTGGATGCGCCGGTGCCTGACGAGGGTGCAGTTCCGGTTGAAGCCCTTCCTGCAGTCGGTGCAGCGGAAGGGCCTCTCATCCGTGTGTGTCCGCTCATGCCTGAGGAGAGTTGAGCTGATCTGAAACCCCTTCCCACATTCCAAGCACTTGTAAGGCCGTTCCCCGGTGTGGATGACCTGGTGGGTGCGGAGGTGGGAACTGTCACAGAAGTCCTTCCCACATTCCCCACATGTGTAGGGCCGCTCCCCAGTGTGGATGTGCAGGTGTCGGATCAGGTTGGAGTTCCTCCTGAAGCTCTTCCCACATTCCCCACACCTGTAGGGCCGTTCCCCAGTGTGGATGAGCTGGTGCCTGATGAGGTGGGAGTTGTGCTGGAATCCCTTTCCGCAGTCAGTGCAGCGGAAGGGCCTCTCATCCGTGTGCGTCCGCTCATGCCTGATGAGAGTTGAGCTGCGCTGAAACCTCTTCCCACATTCCAAGCACCTGTAGGGCCGTTCACCAGTGTGGATGAGCTGGTGTTTGCAGAGGCTGGAGCTGTCACTGAAGCTCTTCCCACATTCCCTACATGTGTAGGGCCGTTCCCCAGTGTGGATGTGCTGGTGGGTGAGGAGGGCAGTGCTCCTCCTGAAGCTCTTCCCGCATTCCAAGCACCTGAAGGGCTTCTCCCTGCTGGGAGGCTGATCAGGGACCACCAGCTCAGAGCTCCCACTCAAGCTCCGGCCACCTTCCCAGCACAGGCTGGCTCTTTCCTCCTCAGAGCACCCTGGGATGGCTTTGGAGCCCCTCCTGCGGGGGGATCTCCGGCCCTTTTCCTCCCCACTGCCTTCCTGCGCCGGGGAGCCCTTCAAAACGGCCTCTCCCACCAGGGTCTCACGGGGGGATTTGTCCTCCGGGCTCTCCGTCCTCAGCTCGGGGCCTGGGGCAGGAAGCAAGAAGGACAGGCAGGGGATTTGCCTCCGGCCCACAGGGAAGGCCAAGGACATCCCCCCAACTCTGGCCCCGGCAGGACGGCGGCGCCAGCGGGGTTGTCCTGCAGCCGGGGCCATGCTGGGCTGACAGAGCCAGCACAACACCCGCCCAAAGGGACACTGACTGCCTCCTCACCTGCCTGGGGGGCCCAAGGCATCTTCCTCTTCCTCGCAGCCTCCTCCTTCATCCGCCCAAGCTTTGGGAAGGACAAATCCTGATGGGGGGGAAAACAAGGGCTGACTGTGTTGCCTTGGGGGTTCCTCCTGCCCAAGTCCATCTCTAGAGCTCATTGGGCATCCTATGTCCATAAAAAGCTCCAAAACACCAAGATTCAGCCCAGAAAAACCCAAACCAATGAGATTCAGGCAAAAACCCTCTCAAAACATTTTTGCCCAAACTGCAAAAACTTGAGATTCAGCCAGAAAATACTCCAAAATATGAAGGTTAAGCCAAAGAAATTCTCCCAGGAGTTACACCTCTCTGGTCTGTCCCCTCCGGGGTTGGGAACAGCTTCCCTCTCTGCGATGCTGCAGGTCCCACTCAGGGATGCTGGGAGCGCTGGGGGTCCAAAGGGTCCCTTCTCCTCTGACTCTCGCCTTCGGGATGCCAAGTTCCCAGACATTCCCGCTCTCCAGGTTCTCCACTCTGTTGTCCCAGGGATCCCCCAGCTCCGGCATCTCCCCGCTCCGCCCTCCACACTCGGCAGCTCCCGCTCTCCACACCCACCCCCGGCACTCCCGGGGGGCCCCTAACCCGCTGTGTCCCCCCCGCTGGCACCGGGCTGACAATGGAGCCGGCGGGGCCTGACCCAGCAACACCAACCCCCACCGCGGGGGGGACCTGCATCCCCCCACCCACCGCCAGGGCTCTGCTTCCAACCCAGCCTGGCACCCCCAAAAAACACCTCCTGCCCACCCCCAAGAGCCCCCAAGGGCACAGCCCTGCACAAGGGTGGCTGTGCTCAAGGAAACCAAACAGCCCCACAGGTGGGGGAACACCAGAGGCTGCTGTGGGGCAATGAGAGCAGGGAGCAGATGGAGCCCCCTGACACGTGGGCGGGTTCTGGGTTCAGCCTGAGAAGGCACAATTTGGCACCAACAGCACGGCCCTGACCGCTGGCTCAGCACAGGGGGCCCGAGCTCCCCCCTCTCCAGGCTCTCCGGGCTCTCGCAGCTCCCCCCTCTCTCCAGCCTCCCCCGCTCTCCAGGGATCAAGGCATGGGGACACAAAGGCACCCCCACGGCAACCCCACTCCCAATCTCCCCCCTCTCCTTAGCACCCCTCTCCCACCCATTTCCAATCAGCCTCCCAGATCCTGACTCCCACCAGCTCCCTTTGGGGGTCCCACCCGCTCTTTTCGCTTCTCTCACCCCTTTCCCATCGTGGCCGCTCCGCTCACCCGACAGCAGGAGGAAGGGCAGGGACAGGGGTGGAGCAGCAACAGCAACAGCAGGAGAACAATTGTCCCCCATCCCATGGGTGCCCGGGAAGGGGAACTCATCCCAAATATCCTGGGGGGAGAATGGGGGGTCGGGACATACTCGGGCTGCCAGCACAGATTTCCCTGCAAAGTCTGCAGGGAGTCAAACCCTGGAGAGGAGATTGTGCCCCATGGATGGGATTGCAGAGGGTCCCTCAGGTCCCCAGCAGAAATCAGCAATCAGGAATATACACAAAAGGTCCCCACAAAGATTTGGGGGGCAGTGTCTTGTAGCTAGGGAAGAGCATCATCCCACCGTGGCGGGGCTGGAAAGTGGGAGGCTGCTCCAGGGGTTTGCAAGAGGCCTCGTGCTCTGCTCAACCCCACCAGTGCCTGGTACCAACACCCCCGGCTGCCCCCGGCCCTGGGCAGCTCTGCTGCCACAGGCTGTGCCCTCACCGTGGCCCTGCAATGGCCCTGCCTGTGGCCCTGTCCCTTGGCTCTCTCTCTGCCAGCTCAGTGTGGGGCACACGGGCTGGGGGTCCCTCCCGGGCAGCCGGCGTTGGCTGGGGGGATGTGAGGGCTGGGCCTGCTCAGCACAGCCCCGGCCTCGTGCCCAGCGCCTCTTTCCTGACCCACACAAGAGCTTCCCGGCCCCCCCAGGGCTCCCCTGCTGTTGCCTCTGCTCCTGGCCCTGCCTTTGCTGCTCCCTTGGCTGGGGCAGCGGCTGCAGGGGGGGGATGGCAGCAGCTTCAGCTCCACGGCACTTCCTGGGGGGAGCTCAGCCCGGGGGGGACGGGCAGGGACCTGATGGGGATGGACAGGGGCCCAGCAGGGAAAGGCAGGACCTACAGGGGAAGGCACAGGGACAACCTGGACCCCCACACTGCCACGGCTGTCTCTGCTCCTCCTTGCAGGCTCCGTGGCCAGGCACAGTTTGTGTTCCTGGGTGCCCACCATCTCAGCACTTGGAGACGCTCAAATCAGTGCCCGCAGCTCTGCAGCAAAGCCCCAGCTCACCTGGCACACAGGGGATGGACACAGCACCTTCTCGGGGATGGGCATTCACAGCTTTGTCTTCTTTCCCACCACAGGGCTCTCCTTCCTCAGCAGCACCTCTGCCTTGCACTTATTCTCAGCCTCACCTCAGGGACAGCTCTGGGCTCACCTCCGCGCCACTTCTCAGCCTCACCTCAGGGCCTGGGCTCAAGGACAGGAACCTGCAGGGAGGGGACATCAGGTGCAAGCTCAGGGCTGCCTGCTTGCACTGGCCTCTGGGCTTCTTTCTCCTTCTACAACCAGCCCAGAACTTAGCCTGCTTTTCTAACACCACACATTTACAGACTAACCTTGGAGATAGATATGGACAGACATCTCTATCACCCTGGGGATAGAGCCGCAAGCATGTGCAGCCATAGGAATGGGAATCAGAGAATCACAGAATCAGCCACGTTGGAAAAGACCTCTGAGATCATCAAGTCCAACCCTGGATCCAACCCCGCTGTGCTTCCCAGACCATGGCACTGAGGCCACATCCACTCTCACCTTCAACACCTCCAGGGACGCTGACTCCACCCCCTCCCTGCCCAGCCCAGTCCAAGGCCTGATGACTCTCTCAGCAAAAAATTGCTTCCTAATATCCAACCTAAACCTCCCCTGGCACAGCTCAAGACCCAGCCCTCTTGTCCTACTGCTGCTTCCTGGCAGAACAGCCCCACCCCCACCTGGCTCCAACCTCCTGGCAGGGACTTGCAGACAGTCAGGAGGTCTCCCCTGAGCCTCCTCTTCTCCAGCCTCAACACCCCCAGCTCCCTCAGCCTCTCCTCACACCACTTGTGTTCCACTCCCTTCCCCAGCCTCGCTGCTCTTCTCTGCTCCTGCTCCAGCCCCTCCAGGCCCTTCCTCAACTCAGGGGCCCAGAGCTGGACACAGCACTCCAGGGGCGGCCTCACCAGCGCTCAGTCCAGCCCAACAATCACTTCCCTGCTCCTGCTGACACACTCTTCCTCACACAGGCCACCAGCCATTGGCCTTCTTGGCCACCTGGCCACACTCTGCCTCCTGTTCAGCTTCCTGTCCATCCACACTCCCAGCTCCCTTTCTGCCTGCCTGCTCTCCAGACACTCTGGCCCCAGCCCGGGGGGCTGACAGGGCTTCTTGTGCCCAAAGGGCAGGACCAGGCCCTTGGCCTGCTGGAACCTCATCCCCTTGCAATCAGCCCATGGATCCAGCTTGGCCAGGTCCCTCTGCAGAGCCCTCCTGCCTTCCAGCACATCAACACACCCCCAGCTTGGTGTCACCTGCACATTTGCTGATGAAATGCCTGGTTCTGCAGGAGCTGCAGATGCTCAAGGGGCAGCAGGACCAAGTCAGGGGCCTGGGGGGGCCTGGGGGCTTTGGGGTGCAGGAAGGTCCTGGGGGAGCTGAGGAGGGGCTTTGGGGATTGAGGGTACAAACCAGGACATACCAGAACAGACCAGTACAGACCAGTACCTCCTCACTGCTCCCCAGATCTCTCCTGGACTTGGGCCAATTGTCATGGGACACCTGAGCCCCCCCAGTGCGCTCCCAGTACAGCCCAGTGCCCCCAGTACAGTCCACTGTGCTCCTGTCCCAGCGTGCTGGGTGATCCCTTTTTGGGGGGTTGGAAGGGATTTGATGAGGGGGCTGGAGGAGATTTGGGGGGATATGGAGGGGTGGGATGGGGATTTAGGGGGTTTAGGGGGGCTTTAGGTGCATTTAGGGAAGTTAAAAGAGGTCTTAGAGGCATTGGGGGGTCAAAAGGATCTGTGTGGGGAGGGGATTAAAGGGAAAATGGGAGGTAGGGGATATTTGGGGGGTTAATGGGGCCTGGGGGGGGAGAGGAGGGGCTGCACCATGAGCAGCTGAGTCCTGAGACCTCCCCGGTGTCTTCAAGACCCTCTTGGTGTTCCTAATTCCCCCCCTTGACACTCCAAGACAAGCCTGGTGTCTCCAGTGTCCCCAGGGCCTCCCCATTGCCATTATTCCCCCCTTGACACCCCCAATTCCACTGGCCCCATGCCCATCCCTGATGTCCCAACCCTCCATCTCAACCCAGGAGCCCCCCCTGGCCCTTTTGACCCCAAAAATGCCCCCCCACACGTTCACAGAAAGGCCAAGGGCATCTGGGGACACGTTGGGGACAGCTGGAGGGCTTTGGGGGGCACTGCGTGATTACTGGAGGATACTGGGACACACTGGGGGGAACCAGAGGGCACTGGGAGGGACTAGAGGGTTACTGAGGGATCCTGCGAGGGCACTGGGAGGGACTGGGGAGTTACTGGGGGATTATCAGGACACAGGGAGAGACACTGGCAGGTTACTGGGCCATACTGGGGGTTACTGGGTGCTCACTGGAGGATCACTGAGCCATCCTGGGGGGCAGTGGGAGGTCACTGGGACACACTGGCTAGTCACTGAGGGGGTTACTGGGCCGTACTGAGGGGCACTGGGATCCCCTTACCCGGATGCGGTACATCTCCCCCCCGGACTTCGGGGGGCACCCCCAGGACTCCTTCCCCTGGGGGCTGGGAGATCCCCTGAACCCCACTGCTGGGCTTTAGGAAACCCTCGGGCCCCAGTCCCTTTGGGGTCTCTGTCTGCTGCGTGTTGGGGGTCTCTGGGGTTCGGGGGGGCATTGGGATCCCCTTTCCCTGGGGTCGGTCCGCCGGGCCGGCAGGGGGCGCTGTGGCGGGAGGGGTAATGGCGGGTCGCGGGTAATGCCGGCGGGTAACGCCGGCGCGCCTGCGCAGTGCAGCCAGGGCGCTGGGACAGCCCCACCCCCCCCACGCGGGTTCCAGGCCCCGCGCTCTGACCCTCGGGAACCCCCGAACCCCTCGGCTAAACCCTCCCGAGCCCTCCAGCCTTTCCACCCACAGCCGCGCTCCCCGCAGCCCCGAGCGAATCCCCAGAATCTCGCTCTCCGAGAGCACCCTCACCTCCACCGCTACCGCTGCCCCGCAGACAACATGGCGCTCTGCGCACGCCCCGCCTCTCGAGCCCCCGCCGCAGCCAATCAGCGCTCGGCCCGTCCCCGCCCCGTCCCTGCCGGCCCCGCCCTGTCGGGTGAGCGGGGCGGGCACGGCGGGAAAGCGGCGGGGGGGAAAGAGCGGGGGGGACCCCAAAGGGAGCGCGAGGGGCGGGGGGTCACCCCCAAAGGGAGCTGGGGGGAGCCGGGCTGTGAAGGGACTGCTTTTCCAAACTGCCCTGCTTATCCCGCAAGTGCACACTTCTCTCCTGCTGGGATCTGGCCCAGACAAACCTGAAAATACCTGGAAGTGCCACCTCCACCAGCACTTCCTCCACAGCTGCTTTCAAGGATTTCTCTTCAATTTGCCAAGGAAATGCTTCTAGATCATACTTCCATCTACAAGTCAGAACACCAGCCTGCACCAGGACTCCTGCTTGTTTTCCCTGCACTTGCTGACAGGAGGTGCAGAGGCAGGATGTCAGCACTTCATTACCAACAGCCTTAACGGGGCATGACTCCACTTTTTAACCTTGGAAGAAGAGCAGCTTTTCCTTTTCCTCTCCTGTTTTTTGGGGTTAGTTTTTTTTTACCTTCTGAAGAAAAGAACACATGTGTAAATTGAAATAATCTGAACCCAACTTTTAAGAAGACTGACACCTTTGAGCAGCTTCCTCTTAACCCTCTCTCCATGTTGGAGGAGTGGCCAGATGAAGAGTTACCAGCCCATCCTGGCTTCCAGAATGGCACAGCTGGTGGTTAGAGATTCCTCTCACAGTTATCTAGAATATGCCCAAACTTGTTCTGCCCTTCCTAATTCCTAACTCAGACCAATGGCTCCAAACCCAGCATCTGGGAGGCTGATCAGGTTGGCAAGAACATTTCCCTGTGTGATAACAGTGTGGGCACAAGGACTGGGAGTGTGTCATAAGAAATCTGACTTGCATACATGGGGTAGGAGACAAAAAAAAACACAGATAAGCAGAAAATGTTTGCAAGGAAGAATTGGCAGCAAATCTGTCAGAAGATTAGTGCAGGTGACTATCAAATACAGGAGAAAACATGATGAAAGGAGTAACTCATGACTCTTTATCTGAGCTATGAAATGAACAGTGACTTCAGCCACTGTTGAGAGATTTTTTTAAATACAGAAGTGAGTTTGCAGTTGTAACATTTTCCACATTAAAGCCTACAGCTGGTAAATAATAAAATAAGCAATTAAAAAGCAATCAAGCTTGCTGCATGAAAACCTCTCAAACAGGCTGCTTCAAACAACAACAGTCTTCTTGCTCCCCTCCTTCCCCCAAGCCCCAAAACTTCACCACATCTCAGGTCTATACTACTCACACACATCACTTGGCAGAGGAAAGCCACACAAAACAAAAGATAAAGAATAATGACTTGTTTTGGTAGGTACTGATGGTCACGTGTGTGGAATGGGAGGTCACAAGAGGAGTGTCAGCTTGGTGGATGGTCCCTCTTGGGAAGTACAGGAAGTCACCTGGCTGCAAGAAAATTGATATATTTAGGGCACCAGGTCAAACCTTACTGCAGTCAGAGAAAATACTCTCTGAGCAGACAGTCTGACAATATATATCCTTTAGAATCACAAAATGGAGCAGTCCTGCAATGTACACTTTAATAACATAAAGAACACTAAGCCAGAAGTTCAGAACCTTAAACTTTCCAACCTGCTGTCAATATTTGCTGAAAACGTGAAAGAAGCTTTTTAACATTACAGAGCACACAGACTCCCACTGAGCTGCAGGAAGAGGACAAAGAAGCAGCTGAGATGGACCTGCTGGCAACACAGTGGGCTGGCAGAGGAGCAGTGAAATGGGGATTTGGTCAGATCACATCAAAAGAAAAGGCTAGTATTCCACGAGAAAAGCCAAATAGTCTATAAAAATGGTAATCTGTCACAATACTGTTGTCTGAGATTTTCAGTTAAAGCACTTCCTCCTCCTAAAGACCTTCCTCCTCCTCCTCCCTATCTTTCTTCTCACCTATGTAAATTAAAACTCCACACTGAAAAAAAACTAGATAAGGAAAGTCAAGACAAGAAAGGTGTAAAGCACATAAAATTGCCTCCAAGAAGGAAATAAAAGTTTACTTATGGCTTGTCCTGTAAACACCTACAGAGTTGGACAGCACAGTCAAAGAAAACTGCCTTCCTTACCAGAGTGGGGACTACACCAACCAAGAGTATTCTGAATTCTCTTCATTTGAAAGATGGAGAAAGGAAATATTCTAGAAAGATGTTTAGGGAGGAAATAGAGTCAAACAACAGCATCCCTCTCAGAGGCAGCCACAAAGAGACAACCAAACTTTGACACCAGCCACCCAGAAGAAATGGGTCACAGGAAGTGAACAACAGCAAACAGAAGAAAAATAAATTAAAAACTTGGATAACTTTTAAGCCCATCATTATTCCATAAAAATGAAAGGCACTGAAGTCTGGTCCAAAATATTCCAGAAATGAAAAAGGGAACTGTAGTTTACTAGACTTTGCATCACCCAGTACACGATGACGATTGAATATTCCCCTCTGTCAAACAACACAGCTCATGATGTCAGCATCCCATCCAATGGGTCACACTATTCCTAAAACACCTACACCATCCAACATGTCACACTATTCCTCAAACACCTACACCCAAATGCAGCTCTGCACACTGAGAAGAGCAGAGAGAGGCTCCATAACAGGCCAAAAGGCAGAGAAACTCCTGAGGATTCCAACATGGAGCAGCACCACCAGCTGGACAAGTAACACTTCAAAAGCAGGTCAAACAGAACAGGACAAGCACCAGATTCCCTGCTGACACTCAGTAATCTTCATGAAATGTTCCTTTTATTCCAAAAATCAACCACCAACCAAACACTTGAATTTCACGTTTGGAAAAAGGAAGAGCAATTAATACAGCAAGTTTATATAGGGTTTGGTTCATGCTTCTCTTTATCAGCCAAGGATAAATATTTAAATCTCATTCACCAGAACAGTGACAATGTTCAGTGCAGCAGTAAGTCTCAGTGCACAGAAGGATTAGCCTGAGGGATTACAGGCAGCATGTAAAAGCATAAAAATGTTTTAGAACCATACACAAACCCAGTGTTTTTTCTGCACACAACTCCACAAACATGACCTAGGAGTCAGGGTGCCCAACCTGGAGAGTACTAGTCAATTTACAGAAATAACTGGGGGTTTTGGCCCATTATTTAAATACTAGAAGCAAAGGATACCTTTAAAAAAGGATAGAATCATAGAATCATAGAATCATAGAATCGATTGGGTTGGAAAAGACCTCCGAGATCATCGAGTCCAACCCTTGGTCCAAATCCAGTCCATTTACTAGATCATGGCACTCAGTGCCACGTCCAATCTGCGTTTAAAAATCTCCAGGGATGGTGAATCCACCACCTCTCTGGGCAGCCCATTCCAATGCCTGATCACTCTGTAAAGAATTTTCTCCTGATATCCAACTTAAATTTCCCCTGGCGGAGCTTAAGCCCGTGCCCCCTTGTCCTATTGGTGAGTGCCTGAGAGAAGAGACCAACCCCCACCTGGCTAGAACTTCCCTTCAGGTAGTTATAGACGGTGATGAGGTCACCTCTGAGCCTCCTCTTCTCCAGGCTAAACAACCCCAGCTCCCTCAGCCTCTCCCCATAGGACTTATGCTCCAGTCCCTTCACCAGCCTTGTTGCTCTTCTCTGGACCCGCTCCAGCACCTCAATATCCTTTCTGAACTGAGGGGCCCAGAACTGAACACAATACTCAAGGTGTGGCCTCACCAATGCAGAGTACAGGGGAAGGATCACTTCCCTGCTCCTGCTGGCCACACTATTTTTGATACAGGACAAGATCCCATTGGCCTTCTTGGCCACCTGGGCACACTGTTGGCTCATGTTGAGCTTCCTGTCAATTAGTACCCCCAGGTCCCTTTCTGCCTGGCTGCTCTTCAGCCACTCTTTGCCCAGCCTGTAGCACTGCATGGGGTTGTTGTGGCCAAAGTGCAGGACCCAGCACTTGGCTTTATTGAACTTCATCCCATTGGAATCAGCCCATCTCTCAAGTCTATCCAGATCCCTCTGCAGAGCCCTCCTGCCTTCCGGCAGGTCGACACTCCCTCCCAATTTAGTGTCATCAGCAAATTTGCTGATGATACACTCAATCCCCTCATCTAAATCATCTATAAAGATGTTAAACAGGACTGGGCCCAACACTGATCCCTGGGGAACACCACTAGTGACCGGCCGCCAGCTGGATGCAGCTCCAGACAACTATCACCCAAATTTCTCATGCTCGCAGTGTGCAAACCCTCCCCTCAGTTTCACAGCCACAATCACTGTCTTCAAGAAATGGACCACTTTTAACTTTTCTGGCAATCACAGCCCAGATCACCTAAGGCAATGAAATTCTCATACCTTTAATAGGAACTCATGTGTGGGATTCCCAATCCTATCTTCTGATTCCACATCATATTCCCGAGCTAAAGGCACCCTTGGTTTATGGAGCCGCCAGTGTTTCTCGCCTTCCAGCTGAAGGATAAATACCTGCAAAAGACCATAAATCCAAATCCATAAGGAAGTAATTCCTTTCACATTAATTTTTAGATAGCTACAATTCAGAGAAATTTAAATTTGAACTAATTTTTTTTGTCTCTATTTAGAGACAACAGACAGAGGAGTTGTGAAGTGGGATCTGTTTTATCCTAAGGCAGGCATTTGGAAATCCCTGTTTCTCTCCAGTCACTTAAGTAAGTGCTAGAGAACTAACCCAAAAGGAACATCTGCCACACAAATAGCCAAAATTTCAGGTGAAAGAGGCTTATCCCCAACAGAGCATCAGAAACCTCTATAGGGTGCCCAATGGGGGTAGATGGCATGAGTTAGAAATGCTGGATGTGAGGCTGCTGAATAACAAGGATAAGGAAAATGAAACCCCAGGTGTATTGAATGGAAATGAAAATATTAAAAAGTAAAATATACATATAAGGATTGGACTTTTTGATTTGGTTTAAGTGGGATAGTCCAATTTTTTCTTTATAACGCAGTGTATATTTGTATGTTTCTTTTAGAAGCTGATTTAAAATGCATTTGGACCACAGGAATTCATCATATCAGTAACTTCTTAAAAACAGCAGGACCAACAAGCACTGCTGCTACAGTCCAGCTGAAGAAAGAGCAAGTACTTAGTAAAGGAAAAAGGACTTGTAAATTCTTGGGGCCTGAATGAAGTGAAAATGAAAAAACAGGTGCTAGAAAGCTTCTGCAGCTGTGAAAACAAACTTCTCTTTTTATCTAATGGAAATACCAGGTCTGGAAAACCCAGTTTACATGCTATTATGATTAGATATTACTATTAGTAAATTTTCAGCAAAAATACATAAGAAAAATGACTACAAGGAAACACAAATAAAAAAAACACATTTTCCTATAATGTTTAGTGGGGGGGAGGGTTAGAAGCACACACACAACAGCAAACACTGCCATCAGCAAAAGCCCATGCACAGTTTCACAGGCAAGGTTGTGCTGTCCTACCTCAACATCATCATAGTGAGGAGGAAGGCCCTGGGATCCCTGGGGAGTGATGTAAACATTGGACCCCACCAGAGACCCAAAGGAGCACTCCAGCTTCTCCTGAATCTTCCACAGCTCCTCCTGTAAAAAAAAAAAAAGATGCTGTTACTTGCTGAAGAGCTCAGCCAAGCCCAGCCCACATCCTCCCCATGGCTTGGGAAGAATGATCACATCAGGGACACAGAGGCTGGGAAGGAAGGTGCTCTGGACCAGTGTTTCTCCTGAAGGAGAGCACTGGAGATGCAAAGGGGATCTGCCATGAGAGTCATTGCTAAGCCAAAAAGTCTGGTGCCCCAACCTGTGTTTGTTCTCTTCCCTGTGCCATCTTTAGGCTGCACAACCAGACAGACAAGGCTGAACAGAGGAAAATAATCCCACAAACAGCAAAACACCATAAGACAAGAAGCACATGCAGGACCTGCATTCTCTCACCAGAGAGAACATACAAAGGTTAGAGACCTTTCACCAGTTACTCCAATCATTTGGGAATATTCAAAACCAAACTTGACTCATCCACACCCCACATGTGACAGACAAGGCACCGAAGGGAAACAGCAGAACGTGCCAAGTACCAGATCCACACAAGTGCAGCTTGGCCATTAAAGCTGACATCAGCCAGGAACACTATACCTGGGACTCAGCTTGTATTTGGGATCTTATTTGGGTCCACCTCACAATTCAATTGTGTTGACACCTTCAAGACTACCTGAATCAAAGCACCTCCAAGAATCCAAGTCCTTTACACAACTGTGCAGCACCACTGTCTCGTTCTCAAACTCAAGGACTGAGAACACTCAGCTAAAATGGGCTGGTACCTTTCCACGGTGCAATTCACTGGCAAGAACACTGGAAATATTTCACATGGTTTCACACCTTACCCTCCATTAAAGGGAAGTGGCTCAAAAGCCACAAAGTTTGCACAAGGAAACAGTGGGGCAGAAGGGATAATTTAAGCACAGATGCCTAATCATCAATTTTGTGCATTTGGGTTTTTTTCCAAACTTTTATGTGACAGAGCAAAATTTTAAAAAGAATACATTATTATACATATTATAGCATGAATCGGATTTTGTTCTTACTGCAGAGCAGTGAAACATGATGGACAGTGCAAAAGTATAAACTGTGTTTTAATACAGTTCATGTAAAGATTTCAGCAGGTCATCAATGTCAACCACTTCCCCTGGGGACAGAGATGAAGCCATGTCTAGTGCAACTCAAGCAAAACACACCACATTATTAAGCCAGCATCAATTATATCCAGTGAAACAATCCCACCTTAAATCTCTGAGGCTGATGAAACTGTATTGTTGCCTTTTTCTGGTCAAAATCCTTCTTCAGCTGCATGTAATTCACTTTGCCTTCTTTATTTAAAACCTTCTTCTTTCCATTCACACACTGCAGATATTCACATCTCGCCCATAGTACAGGCCCTGGCTGCACAGCTCCTTCAAGTCTGACAGCTGGAACAGGGACAGGCAGTAAGCAGCCACCAGGGGATCATTGCTCTGGATGAGCAGTGGCTTTTGCTCCCAGTACTCCTTGAAAAACACCTCTTCTTTGATGGGGGAGATCAAGATCCCGAAGAGGCTGTCTGGGTTCTCAAAACTCAGGACTGAGGGAGAACAAGCTGCTTCCAGCTTTGCTCGTTTACACTGTGTCTGTGTTTCTTTTCCCATTTCAGCATGCTTCCCTCCTTTCTTGGGCATGGTTCCTGTTCAAGAGGAGAGAGGACCAAAACAATCAACCAGCAACACAACCTCAAGAGCTCACGGGCCCAGAGCAACAACTCTTACCCTACCCAGTGGGATATCAGAGTATCCCGGGAACAGCTCTGGTTTCAGAGCCTCACTATTTGCTCCAAAGCATTAACACTTTACAGAAGACAGGGAACATTGTTAGGCCTTCCTGTTGATGCTCTGTAATTACTACATTTACAAGTTTAAAACTTGTAAAATTTACCAGTTTAAGAACTAAAAGGCCAAGATTCTGCTTTCAGTCCTGTCGAGCTGTCAAACTTTGTTTATGTAGAACAAAAAGAATTCTTTCATACAAGCACAGACATTTCATTTTAAAGCTGGAAGTCATTTACTTGGTTTTTCCCAGGCAGATCGTATGATTGTGTACCATTATGCAAAAATAAAGAAGTTGATCTACAAATGGTTTGGCTGCCAAATTCTCAGGAAAGTTAAGGGGAAAATCAAGTAACGGTAGGTAACTGTGCAAGTCTGGAAAGCCAACACCTGAGAAGTTTGAACGTGCTGATGCCATAATTTCTAAGTAAAAATGACAGCTCTACTCCCTACACCCATTTGATAGGAAATGCTATCAATTTGTTGAGATACTTTTATTTACACAGATCCCGTGTTTTGAAACTTAAACTCCAGTTCTGGTATTTACATGCAGCACTAAGTTCTTCTGTGCAGCAGGACACCCTTGCTGGCCCGCTAACTCCTGGGCAGTGTTTCATCAGCAGCTCCTGCACAGCCTGTCCCTCAACAGTAACCGAGGGTCACCTCAGCCCTGCAGGAGGGAATTCACATCACCTCCTTCCTGAGAGAATGAACATTCCCAACTGCAGCATGAGGCAAGGGAATGCGTAAAAAATTAAAGACTGAAAATCAGTCCCTGACTGACAGCAAGATCTGAAGATGCTGCTGAAGGCACCAAGATCTAAAGCTGACATCCCCAAATGACAGCAACACAAATGCAACCAAGCCTGGATTCATAGTTTTGAATTCCAGACCTAAATCCATTGTACCAACCTCTCAGCTCATTCACACTGATTTAAAGAAGTTACATTCAGATATTTACTATTCATAGAGCGCAGCTTCATTTACAACACGTGCTGTTCTGTAGCGTTCTGCTGGTTATTACAGCTGTTCCAAGCCCCCTGCCATGGGCAGGGATACCTTCCACAAGATCTAGTTGCTCAAACCCCCATCCAACAGGATCCAACCAGGCCTTGAGCACTGCCAGGGATGGGGCATCCACAGCTTCTCGGGGCAACCTGAGCCAATGCCTCACCACCCTCCAGCAGAAAAAAAGTCTCCCTTACATTTAGTCTAAACCTAAACCGTTCAGCTTAAACCCATTGCCCCTTGTCCTGCACCTACAGGCCCTCATAAAAAGTCCCTCTCCATCTTTCTTGCACCACTTAAGTCCTGACAGGCTGCAAGGAGGTCTCCACAGAGACTTCTCCAGATTGAGCCATCCCAACTCTCCCAGCCTGTCTCCGCAGCTGCTCCATCCCTCTCATCATCTTCCTGGCCTTCCCTGGACTTGATCCAACAGGTTTGTGCCCTTCTCACGCTGGGAGCTCCAGAGCTGGATGCAGCGCTCCAGGTGGAGAATCACCAGAGCGCGGCAGAGGGGCAGAACCCCCTCCCTCACCCACGGCCCGCTGAATGGGATGCAGGATACGCCCGGATTTCTGGGCTGGGAGCTCAGCGCCAGCTCAGCCCCAACTTTCCATCCACCAGCACCCCCAATTCCTTCCGTGCCGGGCTGGAGGACAAACCCCAGCGCAGAACCCCACACGGGAGCAGCTGCTCCCCGCCAGGGCTGTTCCCTCCCACACCACGGCAGCTCCCTGGGAAGCGGCGGGAATAGCGCCGGGCACAGCGGGAATAGCGCCGGGCACAGCGGGAATAGCGCCGGGCACGGCGGGAACACCGCCGGGCACGGCGGGAACAGCGCCGGGCACGGCGGGAACAGCGCCGGGCACGGCGGGAACAGCGCCGGGCACGGCGGGAATACCGCCCGGCGCGGCGGGAATACCGCCGGGCGCGGCGGGAATACCGCCGGGCACGGCGGGAATAGCGCCGGGCGCAGCGGGAACACCGCCGGGCACAGGGGGAACACCGCCGGGCACGGCGGGAACAGCGCCGGGCACGGCGGGAACAGCGCCGGGCACGGCGGGAACAGCGCCGGGCACGGCGGGAATACCGCCGGGCACGGCGGGAACACCGCCGGGCACGGCGGGAACAGCGCCGGGCACGGCGGGAACAGCGCCGGGCACGGCGGGAATACCGCCCGGCGCGGCGGGAATACCGCCGGGCGCGGCGGGAATACCGCCGGGCACAGCGGGAATAGCGCCGGGCGCAGCGGGAACACCGCCGGGCACAGGGGGAACACCGCCGGGCACAGCGGGAACACCGCCGGGCACAGCGGGAATAGCGCCGGGCACAGCGGGAATACCGCCGGGCACAGCGGGAACACCGCCGGGCACAGCGGGAATACCGCCGGGCACAGCGGGAATACCGCCGGGCACAGCGGCTCCGAGGACACGCGGTGTTCCCGCTCCCCCCTCCCGGCTCCCGCCGCCTCCATCCAGCCCCTTCCCGTCCCGCGGCCCCGCACTCACCCGGGCAGGAGGGAGGATCGCGTGGGATCGGGGCGGGCCGGGATGGATCGGGGCGGGCAGGGGAGGCGAGGCCAGGCAGGATGTGCCGGCTGGAAGCGGGAGGCGGTCCTGCCGCGCTGGGAGTCACGGGAGGAGCCGCTTCCGGGCGGCCAGTAGGAAATCCGGCGGCATTCCAGTGTCATTCCAGTGTGTATTCCAGTAGGAACGCAGCAGCACTAAGGTTAATCAATCTGCTTCATACAACGGTGCCTGGGCTTCAGCTGCGTTATTTATTTTTTTTTTCCTGGACCAAAAATCTTCTTCTAGAGTCTCCCTGAGTCTCCCTCAAAGAAAACTTTGGAATCCTCACCGAGCACGTGAAAACTTCCAGAAATATTTTTAGATGCCTGTTAATGATTTGGTTTACGTTGGCTAATGATGTCAGAAACAAAAGAAAATGTTAGGTAGGGTTTGCTGAAGCTTTGTTCTTGTGTACTGGCTTGAAGGATACGAAGCAGAACTAGCAGAAATAAAAAAGGTGGATTTTGGAAACCTCAGCAGCCTTACAGTGCACGGCTGATGTTGGTACAAAGTTACACTGCCATAAGTGTAACTAGAAGGACCTTTCAATGACAGGTAAGAGAGGGGACTGTGTCCTGTCAACAACTTAAGGAGGGAGAATAACAGAGCCTTGCACATCTCCAACACCAGTTCAAATCCTTCCCTTTACAGAAAGTGGTTTTCAGTCTTGTTCCTCCTCACAGTGTGGTTGTTACACAGTCAACTTCTGCTTCCCTGCCACTAGCTGGATCCTTTGGAACAAATGTCGTGATTCCAGTGGGTTCTGCATTCATGGATGCATCCAGCAAATTCCTGTGTGCTGAGCAGAGAAAGTGGCAAAGTATAATATATAGAAAAGGGGGATGGAGGAGAGAAAAAGGCAAACACTGCTCATACTGTTCAGTCCTTGTTCCTTTACCACCTGGGCCGCTCTGTCGCCAGCTGACCAAAATATCATGGTCACTTGAACATGAAATAAGGATTAATCAGCATGTGGCTGGGTTACCAGCAGAGAGATTTTGCCAGGGGTGAACCTGCAGCTGTCCTAATTGTAGAAATGTGTACAAATTAGATAAAAAAATTTAAGTTTCTCTAGAAAGCTTTTTTTTTCATAGGCCTGTGAGCTTCAAAGAAAAAGAAGACAATCTCCACTTTTTAATTCTGAGTTCATCACTACATCCCTCAACATCCAGGACATTTTGCAAAACTTATTAAACTTCAAATATTTTAATGTAAATGCTCACCAATAGTTGGGATATTCAAAGTGAAAAATAGGTCACTGTCATGAAATTCTCTTTATTTCTTTCATGAGAATTAGCAAGCTTTGAAGAAGGAAGTAGTTCTCCAGACTTAAAAAGTGCATCACCTAAATTAACACTCACAGGATGTTTTCTCACTACAGATGGGCGTACCAGCAGATGCTAAAAATAGAGAGGCCACATCCTGCACCTCAGCCGGTCACAGACACCCTTAAAAGATGTTATTTCTGTTCCAAAAATCCACAAAGTACCTCAGCCTAACTGCCTGAACACCATCAGGGTGAATACTCAAACAAATACACATTTACATAATGGCTGTGGTGTTTTTAATTTGCTGTGGGACATAAACCCCACACATCTGACCGGTGGTGCTGGACAAGATCGTCCAGTGACGAAGGCAAGTGCTTCCAACTCCAGGGCTGTCTCTTGAGCCGCCTCTAGAGTAGAATATCAGGGAATATCTCCGCATCTCTGTTCCGTCCTGCGATAGCCTCCATCCCTTCCCCAAGCTCTGGCAGTCCTGGTGGACTGCAGGCAGATTAGCCTCTGCCTAAGGGACAAAATCCAGCCTATACGGCAAGGACTTCAAGTATTTCAGTTTTGAGCCAGTAGGGCACTGCAGTACTGCTGTGTAAACACTAAATAAGGAGAAGGGGAAGGAAGAAAATAGAAACTTTTTTTTTTGGTTGCAAATAGGTTTTTTTCACATGGGGTGAGGGTGGATATTTGGGAAAGGTTCTTCCCTCCGAGGGTGGTTGGCACTGGACCAGGCTCCCCAGGGCAGTGGTCACAGCACCAAGGCTGGCAGAGTTCAGGCACACGGAGTGACTCTTGGGGTCGGTCCTGTGCCGGGCAAAGGCTTGGACTCGACGCTCCTCGTGGGTCCCTTCCACCTCAGCATGTTCTGTGATGGTGCGATGAGTTCCCTCTCTTTCAACACCTTTGTTCTTTTCAGGGCTCCTCGCTGCCCGGGGCCCGAAGCCCGCCTTCCGCGCGCCTGCTTCCCTGCCCGTTGTGGCGGCCGCAGCCAGGCGCTGAGTGCCCGCTCCCGGGCGGGCACGGCCGCTCGCTCCAGGAGTGGGGGGTCAGCGCCGGCGCCCCGAGGATTCCCGGGATTCCCTCGGCGGTTTCCAGGCAACGCTCCCCGCGCGCTCCTCGCTCCAGGGCCGAACGTGCGCAGCCAATGGGAGGCGGCGGAGTGGGCGGGGCGAGGCGGGGAGGGGGCGGGGCGGGGCCGAGAGGGGCGGTTGGTGGGGTTTGGGTGGGAGCGCTGCTGCTGAGCGGCCCCCGGGCAGCGGCCCCCAAGAAGCCCCCGGGGAAGAAGCCCCAAGTGACCCCTGCGGAGGGACCCCCGGTGAGCGACCCGCGGTGAACAACCCCTGGCAAGTGACCCCCGGGCAGGGACCCCCGGTGCGCGGCCCCCGGGGGTGTCTGTCCGGGGCTGGGCGCGTTCCTTCCCCGTGCAGAGCCGAGCGGGGCCGTGGCGGGAGCGGGGCCGGAGCGGAGCCGGCCGGGGGGGCAGAGGGGAGCCCTGAGCCGCCTTCTGCCGAGGGGGCTGCTGGAAAGGAGCCTGCGCTGGGAGGAGCGGGGGACGTGGCCCGAGGCTGAGGCAGGGGAGCTTCAGGTCAGCTCCTGGAGAAAGGTTTCTCCCTGTGTTTTTCGGGGGGGGCTCGGGCACTGCAATGGGTTGCCCAGGCGGAGCCAGCACCCCGGCAGGTGTTTCAGAGGCGCCTGCATCTGGCCATGGCTGACACGCTTTAGTGGTTTGGGGGTTGCTGGGGCAGTGCTGGGCTGACAGTTGGACTTGATGGAATCATGGAACGTGCTGAGTTGGGAGGGTCCCACCGGCACCGTGGAGTCCAGCTCCTGAGTTTTAGGCACCACTAAAGGAACTGAATCTGCATCGAGCTGTTTGGCTCCAAAAACTCTTCTGCCCCTGGTCTACACTGCCAAGTAAAACAAAACAGACTGTGCAAAATAGAGGCCTGTGTTCCCCCCAAAGGGAAGGCAGGCAGTTACAAACCAGGACAATAAATCAAAGCTCAGAGCTTACATTCATGGTCTCCACAGTTGTATGACACATCAAACCAGTCCCCTGTTCATTACTCGTGTAGAACTCTCATCAGGAACCCCAAACTTTCTTGTGTGTATTTGTATAGATATGTATAGATATGTATAGGTAGATAGATATACATACATAGATATGTATAGGTATATATTTGTGTGTATCTCTGTAAGATTCTGTATCTTTGGATGTGATATTGGCATGCTGTTGTTGTGTGGCAACAAGTGGACTTAAAAGGTCACAACACTTTAGGAGATCGCCTTTCTGCTTGTGGGTTCTATTTTTTAAAGAAGGTGACAAGAAAAGAACTCTTTAGCCAAATATAAGTTAAGACATTAATCAGAGCAAATGTATTGATTTTTATTTCCAATTGTACAACAAGTCATTCAACTATTTGCATACTCCAAAGCTGGGTTGGAAACTTCTCCTTCAGAAATAAGAAAAACTGTTTTCTGGGGCTGTTACTGAGAGCCATGGCAGAGTTTCCAATAACAACTCCCCATCCTTGAAATGCAAAGCCTGAAAAATGAAACAAGCATTAACCTGGAATTCTTGTTGCCAGCACTGATCTGGACAGAAGTTATTAGAGAGTGGAGCAAAGCTAGCACCAGAAACAACCTTGGGCTCTGCATTCCTTGGTCATGGCAACAAAGTTTTGCTTTTCAACCCATCTGCTAAGGAAACCTTGCCAGAACTGTGAGCTTATAACACTACTTTTCTTAAGAAGTTAGGAGGCCTTAATCCAGTGTACACAGATGAGACCCTGAAATAGGAGAGAGTCCAGTTGCTGATGATCAGTGCAGATGAGGAATCAGCTCTGCTGAGTAGGCTTCAAGCTTTGTGATTTTTACAAGTGGACTATTTCAAATCTGTTGTAGAAGAAACAGTCTTTTCTGTTTGATCAACTTTCCACTTTCAGAATACTGGAGTTTATCCCTCAAATTCAGCCTGTAGTTTCAAAAGATAAAAATCCCTACAGGAAACCTTTCAGCCTCAGTAGCCAATTGCAACATACCCAGGGAAGTTCAGCAAGAGCATCATTGATTAAATGAACTGTTCTGGACCAGCCATCCCAGAGAGATTGAGCTCCAGTGCTAAACCCCATAGAGTGCCAAGTGCCATAAGAGCTGATTTTTGGCTTCGCTGAGATTCTCTCTGGTTTCATTTGGTGTAGCTGGCACATCTGGAGCAAAGGGTCTGGGCAAAAGTACATCCTTAGAAGGGTCCAGTACAAATCATGTGACAAGATTAGCGATTTCTCTAATTGAGGAAGTATATTAGATACAGGAATGCATTTTTCTACCTCCTCTTTCCGCACTGCTGCTGTATTCCTTCATCATGCCCTGTGAGCAGTCCCAGTGTTCTGTGATTGACGCCATAAGGGACTTGCTAACAGGGAACAAACACCTCTGAGACAAAAGGTGCCACCACAAAAAGCTCTTGCTGCCCAAGAAGTGCCCAGGCTGCCACAACGACTGCACTTGAAGCCAAAGGATCCAGACTTTCTTTCCTGGGGGAAAGGGCTGCTGATTCCCTTTTTTCAGCCCTGCGCTGCAATCAACGGTCCCACCTTTTGAAAAATTGAATCCAGCTGAAGATTCCTGCCAGACAAAAGAAAAATCTTACTGCCTAAGAAGTGCCTAGGCTGCGCCAAAATCTACACCTCAAAGACAAAGCTTCCAGCCGTTTTTTCCTGGTGGAAAGAGCTGCTGTTCTATTTTTTCAGCCCTGTGATTCAATGGCCTGTCCCACCTCCTGGAAAATTGAATCCTACTGAAGATTCGTGCCAGACAAAAGGAGCCACCAAAGAAAACACTTCCTGCCCTGGAAGTGCCCACACTGCCCCAACAACTACACCTGAATTAAAGGTTCCAGATTTCTTTTCCTGGTGGAAAGAGCTGCTGTTCCCATTTTTCAGCCCTGCTCTGAAATGGCCGGTCCCACCTTTTAAATACTGAATTCAAATGAAGATTCCTGCCAGACAAAAGGTGCCACCACAGAAAGCTCTTTGCTGCCCAAGAAGTGCCCAGGCTGCCTGAACAACGACACCTGAAGCCAAAGATTCCAGACATTTTTTCCTGGTGGAAAGAGCTGCTGTTCCCTTTTTTCTGCCCTGCACTGCAATGGCCGGTCCCACCACCTGAAAAATTGAATCCAAATGAAGAGTCCTGCCAGAGAAAAGTGCCACCACAGAAAGTTCTTGCTGCCAGAGAAGTGCCCAGGCTGCCCCAACATCGACACCTGAAGCCAAAGCTTCCAGACATTTTTTCCTGATGGAAAGAGCTGCTGTTCCCTTTTTTCAGCCCTGCGCTGCAATGGCCTGTCCCACTTTATGGAAAATTGAATCCAAATGAAGATTCCTGACAGACAAAAGGTGCCAACACAGAAAGTTCTTGCTGCCCAAGAAGTGCCCAGGCTGCCCCAACATCTACACCTGAAGCCAAAGCTTCCATCCATTTTTTACTGGTGGAAGGAGATGCTGTTCCCTTTTCTGTGCCCTGCACTGCAATGGCCGGTCCCACCTCCTGAAAAATTCAATCCAAATGAAGATTCCTGCCTAACAAAAGGTACCACCACAGAAAGTTCTTGCTGCCAGAGAAGTGCCCAGGCTACCTCAACAACTGCACTTCAAAGCCAAAGCTTCCAGCCTGTTTTTTCCTGGTGGAAAGAGCTGCTGTTTCCTTTTTTCAGCCCTGTGCTGCAATGGCCTGTCCCACTTTCTGGAAAATTGAATCCAAATAAAGATTCCTGCCAGACAAAAGGTGCCACCGTAGAAAATTCTTGCTGCCCAAGAAGTGCCTAGGCTGCCCCACCAACTACACCTGAAGCCAAAGCTTCCAGACATTTTTTCCTTAGGAAAAGAGCTGCTGTTCCCTTTTTTCTGCCGTGCGCTGCAATGGCCAGTCCCACCTCCTCAAAAATTGAATCCAACTGAAGATTCCTGCCAGACAAAAGGTGCCACCACAGAAAGCTCTTGCTGCCCAAGAAGTGCCCAGGCTACCCCAACATCTGCACCTGAAGCCAAAGCTTCCAGACTTTTTTTCCTGGTGGAAAGAGCTGCTGTTCACTTTTTTCAGCTCTGCTCTGCAATGGACGGTCCCACCTCCTGGAAAATTGAATCCAACTGAAGATTCCTGCCAGACAAAAGGTGCCACCACAGGAAGCTCTTTGTTTCCCAAGAAGTTCCCAGCCTGCACGAACAACTGCACCTGAAGCCAAAGCTTCCAGACTATTTTTCCTGGTGGAAAGAGCTGCTGTTCCCTTTTTTCTGCCCTGCGCTGCAATGGCCTGTCCCACCTCCTGAAAAATTCAATCCAACTGAAGATTCCTGTCAGACAAAAGGTGCCACCACAGAAAGTTCTTGCTGCCCAAGAAGTGCCCAGGCTGCCCCAACATCTACACCTCAAAGCCAAAGCTTCCAGACTTTTTTTCCTTAGGGAAAGCTGCTGTTCACTTTTTACAGCCCTGCTCCGCAATGGCCGGTCCCACCTCCTGGAAAATTGAATCCAAGTGAAGATTCCTGCCCAACAAAAGGTGCCACCACAGAAAGTTCTTGCTGCCCAAGAAGTGCCCAGGCTGCCCCAACAACTGCACCTCAAAGCCAAAGGATCCAGACATTTTTTCCTGGTGGAAAGAGCTGCTGTTCCCTTTTTTCTGCCCTGCGCTGCAATGGCCGGTCCCACCTCCTGAAAAATTTAATGTAAATTAAGATTCCTGCCAGACAAAAGGTGCCACCACAGAAAACTCTTGCTGCCCAAGAATTGCCCAGGCTGCCCCAAAAACTGCACCTGAAGCCAAAGCTTCCAGACTTTTTTTCCTTCTGGAAAGAGCTGCTGTTCCCTTTTTTACTGCCCTGCACTGCAATGGCCTGTCCAACCTCCTGGAAAATTGAATCCAAATGAAGATTCCTGCCAGACAAAAGGTGCCAACACAGAAATCTCTTTGCTGCCCAAGAAGTGCCCAGGCTGCCCCAACATCTACACCTGAAGCCAAAGCTTCCATCCATTTTTTACTGGTGGAAGGAGATGCTGTTCCCTTTTCTGTGCCCTGCACTGCAATGGCCGGTCCCACCTCCTGGAAAATAGAATGTAAATAAAGATTCCTGCCAGACAAAAGGTGCCACCACAGAAAGATCTTTGTTACCCAAGAAGTGCCCAGGCTGCCCCAACAACTGCACCTCAAAGCCAAAGGATCCAGACTTTTTTTCCTTAGGGAAAGAGCTGCTGTTCCCTTTTTTCTGCCGTGTGCTGCAATGGCTGGTCCCACCTCCTGAAAAATTTAATGTAAATTAAGATTCCTGCCAGACAAAAGGTGCCACCACAGAAAGCTCTTGCTGCCCAAGAAGTGCCTAGGCTGCCCCAACAACTGCAACTGAAGCCAAAGGATCCAGATTCTTTTTCCTTGTGGAAAGAGCTGCTGTTCCCTTTTTTCAGCCCTGCACTGCAATGGCCGGTCCCACCTCCTGGAAAATTGAATCCAACTGAAGATTCCTGCCAGACAAATGTCTTACCACAGAAAGTTCTTCCTGCCCAAGAAGTGCCCAGGCTGCCCCAACAACTGCACCTGAAGCCAAAGCTTCCAGACTTTTTTTCCTGGTGGAAGGAGCTGCTAATTCCTTTTTTTTTAGCCCTTTCCTTTATAGGCCAAAGTAACTCCTTAAATAGACTGCAGATGAAGATTCCTGCCAGACAAAAGGTGCCACCACAGAAAGTCCTTGCTGCCCAAGAAGTGCCCAGGCTGCCCCACCAAATGAATATCAAAGTCAAACCTTCCAGACGATTTTTCCTGAGGGAAAGGACTGCTAATTCTCTTTTTTTTGGCCCACTCCTGAAAAGGTCAAAGTAACACCCAAAATAGACTCCAGATAAAGATTCCTGCCAGACAAAAGGTGCCAGCACAGGAAGCTCTTGCTGCCCAAGAAGTGCCCAGGCTGCCCCAACAACTACACCTGAATCCAAAGCTTCCAGACATTTTTTCCTGGTGGAAAGAGCTGCTGTTCCCTATTTGCAGGCCTGCGCTGCAATGGCCTGTCCCACCTCCTTAGAAATTTAGTCCAACTGAAGATTCCTGCTGGACAAAAGGTGCCACCACAGAAAGTTCTTCCTGCCCCAGAAGTGCCCAGGCTGCCCCAACAACTGCACTTCAAAGCCAAAGCTTCCAGACTTTTTTTCCTTAGGAAAAGAGCTGCTGTTCCTTTTTTTCTCCCCTGCGCTGCAACGACCGGTCCCACCTCCTGAAAAATTCAATCCACCTGAAGATTCCTGCCAGACAAAAGGTGCCACCACAGAAAGTTCTTGCTGCCCAAGAAATGCCCAGGCTGCCCCAACAACTGCACGTCAAAACCAAAGCTTCCAGCCTTTTTTTCCTGGTGGAAAGAGCTGCTGTTCCCTTTTTTCAGCCCTGTGCTGCAATGGCCGGTCCCACCTCCTGGAATTTTGAATCCAAATGAAGATTCCTAGAGAAAAGGTACCACCACAGGAAACTCTTGCTGCCCAAGAAGTGCCCAGACTGGAACAACTGCACCTGAAGCCAAAGCTACCAGACTTTTTTTCCTGGTGGAAATGGCTGCTGTTCACTTTTTACAGCCCTGCTCTGCAATGGCCTGTCCCACCTCCTGGAAAATTGAATCCAACTGAAGATTCCTGCCAGACAAAAGGTGCCAGCATGGAAAACTCTTGCTGCCAAAGAAGTGCCCAGGATGCCTCAATAACTGCCCCTGAAGCCAAAACTGCCAGACTTTTTTTCCTTAGGGAAAGAGCTGCTGTTCCCTTTTCTCAGCCCTGCGCTGGTATGGCCTGTCCCACTTCTTGAAAATTGAATCCAAATAAAGAATCATGCCAGACAAAAGGTGCCACCACAGAAAGCTCTTTTTTGCCCAAGAAGTTCCCAGGCTGTACCAACTACACCTAAAGCCAAAGGTTCCAGACTTTTTTTCTTTACGGAAAGCTTCTGTTCCCTTTTTTCTGCCCTGCGCTGCAATGGCCTGTCCCACCTCCTCAAAAATTGAATCCTACTGAAGATTCCTGCCAGACAAAAGGTGCCACCACAGAAAGTTCTTGCTGCCCAAGAAGTGCCCAGGCTGCCCCATCAACTGCACCTGCATCCAGAGGATCCAGAGTTTTTTTCCTGGTGGAAAGAGCTGCTGTTCCCTTTTTGCAGGCCTGCGCTGCAATGGCCGATCTCACTGAAACAGGAGTCCAGGCCCAAAAGAGTTAACTAAGAAATTTGGGCCTGCTAACAAGCTACCAACATCCAAGATGATCTGTGTTCGTTCTGTTCTACTTACTGGACCAAAGCTTCAGAGAATAGTACAAGAACATGTATTAGGTTTAGAAACAATAAATTAGAAATATAACAGGATCAGGTAGACATTTGAATAGGAGAAATAGGCCGGGAGCCAGGGCTTTTCCCAAGCTTCAGTGAGCAGGTCAAGAACAATGGAAGAGAAGAAGGGTCAGGCTGAAGAAGATGAGTTTAAGCCCCCAGACCCACCAAAATTGAGGGCCAAGACAAGCACTGCCCCAAGCCTCACCTGAGCTCCAGCTATACTCCACCTATTATTAATATGCATAGATAGATGTTGGAATCACTTAAATATGCATTTAATTACATCTGAAGATTGTATAAAAATGCTGATTTTGTGTGAAGCCTTCGAGCAAGTTTGTCCAGCGTGAGCTGCCTTGCTCCCAGCATCGAATAAACAAATACCTTGCTGCTTAGAGATAAAAAAAATCTCTGAGCAGTTTCTTGGACCGATTTTTCGGATTCACTTGGAGACCTGCAGCAGCACACCTTCTCCACCCGGCTGCGGAATCCCCCGGAGGACGGGACCCCCTTGGGCACCCTCGGGTAAGTCTTTTTACCCAAAGGGGCTCCCTTCTTTGGTGGCTTCTTGCGGGGGCTGGACAAGAACACTGCCTATTGATAGAAGGTATTTGTATCTGGTTTCTGGTTTTGTTTATTCTGGTTCTGGATACCCGTGAGTCGAGGCGGGACGCCGTCTCGCAGGGGACATGGGAGAGGACGCTCTCCCGGGGGAATATCCCCTCTGGTCTGGTCTGGTCTGGTTTTGTTTGTATTTGGCCCAATATTGTTATTGTGTACCTGATATATCTTGCTTACCTTGAAACATCCAGGAGCACATAGTTAAAGGTATTATCATGCTAAGAGTTGCTATATGAGAGGTAGTGCTGAAGAGTTAACTATAAGCACATCACTTTGGATAAGACCTAGAATTAAGATTTGTCAGTTTTGCAACTGTTAGTTATATGTATGAGCCTTGTGTAACAGATGTAAGGTTTGCCTCCCCGACAGACAAGGCTGGGTCAGAACCAGTGTGCATATTGCAGAAAAGAGGGACACTGGAAGCAAGAATGCCCTGAATTAACAGGTGGAAATACAGGCACAGGAGAGGCTGTTGTTGCTTACAGAGTACTGAGTGAAGGGGGGGCCGGCAGGCCAGTGCTAGGGGACCTGCTGGTAAAAATTAAACTAGGGGAAGAAAAAGAAGAATTAGATTTTCTAATTGATACCAGGGCTACATTTTCTGTTTTGAATTAATACCTAAAAGTGATAAATATGTTTAAGTCGTGGGTGCCACTGACCAATCAGAAAAGCTTTCTTTTGAAACCCCTAAAGTTCAAAATTGGAAAACAAATGGGAGTGCATCAGTTTTGGTATTTACCAAATTTATCCAAACTCGTATTGGGCAGAGACCTACTAGAAAATCTGGGAGCTGTAATAGAATTCGAACAAGGTAAAATTGAACTTAAGGTAAAGGAAGAACAATTAATAGCAGCTCTGAGTTTAGCAATGAGCTATGTGGAGCCAAGCCAGGGTAATTCAGATGTCAATCAAATTTTAGATCAGGTATACCCAGGAGTTTGGGCTACTGACACACCAGGAAAGTCAAAAAGAGCAGCTCCTATTGAAATAGAATTACAGACAGGAGCAAACCCAGTAGTTAGGAAGCAATATGCACTGAAGCTGGAAGACAGAAGAGGAATTGAGCCAATAATAGACAACTTTTTGAAATTAAGGTTATGTAGAGTGTGAATCAGATTGCAACACCCCAATTTTACCAGTCAAAAAGACAAATGGAACACACAGGTTGGCTGAGGATTTAAGAGCAGTAAATAAAATAGCTAAAGCATACATGCAGCTATTGCAAACCTATATACCTTATTAACAATATTAAAAGAAAGTGTAATTTGGTTCAGAGTATTAGACTTAAGAGATGCCTTTTTCTGCCTTCCCTTAACACAGGAAAGTCAAAGGATATTTGCCTTCAAGTGGGAAAATCCCACCACAGGAAGGAAAACAACTCATTTGGACAGTGTTACCTCAAGGGTTAGAAAATCCCACAATTTTGGGAATTAATTAGCTAAAGAATTGGAACAATGGCAGTCACCACCGGGAAAGGGTGTACTTTTATAATATGTGAATGATCTATTGATTGTTACTGAAAAACAAGGAGAATGTGTTCAATGGACAGTACCAAATATGCCTTTGGCATAGTTCACACTCATGGAGCAATTTGGAAAAAAGAGGACTTTTAACTCTTCAAGGAAAAGTTGTGGAATATGCTGAAGAAACTCTATGATTGTTAGAAGCTGTACAACTCCCCTCTCAGGTGGCAATTCTGCACTGCCAAGGACACCTGAAAGGTAACACTGTCCTGGAAATAAGAAACAGAAAAGCTGATGCAGAAGCTGAATTAGCTGCTGCAAGAAGTAAAGAACTACCAGTAGCAGCTTTAGTGCTAGAAGAACTAGACACAGATCAACAGGTAGAATATCAAGAAACAGATTATAAGTGGATACATGAAAATGAAGGTAAGGTGTTAGACAATAGATGAGGTTAACTAAAAACAGGTCAGTTAATACTATTAGAAAAATTAGTGTGGCAATTTGTAAAAGTAAAACATGATAAAACTATTGGGGCTTAGACTCACTCTATTAGCATTTAAGGACTAGAGTAGCAGGACCAAATTTATTTATCACAATAGAGCCAGTCACATCCCAATGTGAACTTTGTCTTTAATACTGGAACAAAAAATACACCAAAGGGCAATAAGTAAAGGGCATTTCCCAGGTGAAATTTGGCAAATTAATTTCTCTGAGCTCCCAAGAAAAGGGGGGGTCCTGTTATCTCTTAGTTTTGACTGACACATTTTCTGGATGGCCTGAAGCTTTCCCATGTAGAAAAAAATGAATCAAAAGGAGTGATTAAAGTCTTGTTGAATGAGATTGTACCATGGTTTGGAATGCCTAAGAGCATCTCTTCAGATAGAGGTTCACACTTTTGTGCATGAATTGTACAAGCAATAAGTAAAGCACTAAAAATCACCTGGCAACTGCATGTGCCCTACAGACTCCAAGCAAATGGGCAAGTAGAAAAGATGAATCTAAAATATGTCAAGAAACAAATTTTCATTGGTATCAAGCTTTACCTATTACTTTAATCAGGCTAAGGGTCAAACCAAGATCAAAAGAGAAACTGAGTCCATTTGAAATTCTATTGGGCAGACCCTACATGATGCAAGCTGTGAATAGTGAAGCTGTAGATCAAATCAGTAATCAATATGTGTGTGATCATGTTATGGCTGTAGGAAAACAATTGCAGAAAAATGCTACAGTGGTGTTAGAACACCAACCCAAGCAGCCTGATTGTAAGTTACATCCCTTCAACCCTGGTGATCAGGTATATGTTAAGAATCTTTCAGGAGATCCACTATGGGAGAAGTGGGATGGACCCCAGCAGGTGCTGATGACCACCTTCACAGTGATCTGGGTGAAAGAGAAACCCACGTGGATCCACTACTCTTGAGTCAAGAGGGTTCCAGAGGAAGCATGGACCTCGGGAGAGGAATCATCTACTATCAAGCCTCCTCAATGCTGATCTTTGGACTGATAAGTACATTGGTGTTAAATCAAACTCTTGCCCAAAAATTATTATGGTGTCAGGCCTATAATGGGAATTCTAGTCTATGATTTGCTATAAATACAGATATTCTGAATTCATCTGAACTGAACCAATACAATGCATCTGTTATAGTCCTCCAAGGAACAAGGGTACTGAATAATTGGTAAAATCCTGGTACCCCATACAATGCAAGTGTTTTAATAGGCACAGATCAGATGGTCACCCAGAACTGACGTTACTGTGAAATGTAATTAGTGGCTGATCAGTGTTGGCACACCTTCACTCTAGATAAATCAGTTTCTGTGATGTGTCAGTGGACATTCAGGGAAGGAAATATAACCAGGAGATTTCCAACCAGCAAATCTCCTACCACCCCATTGACTAAGACCACCACCAGTTCTACAACTCCTTCTTTAGCCTGTGAGAGTGTCCACAATTTAACTGATGCTGGACCTTACATGATTAGACACTCAAATGAGCAGAAGCTGTTGTTAGATCCCACCAATTCACTGAAGAGGGTTCGAATAAACCTTCAAGTAAACATATCAAACATACAAAAAGATTGTCAGCCCTGTATTCAGCAAAGCCTTAAAGGCTGGCATGCATAGATGATGGCCAGATCCCCTCGTACCAGAATTCAAAGAGATGTAACCAGATGGTTTGGCACAGGATTAGGTGTATTAAACACCATAGATCAAGAAGTATTAGTGAATAAACTAAGTGCTGTCACATCTGATCTAGGAAAATTCAAAGTCCCTTTAAGATCATCTTTGCTCACTTTGGCAGAAACACAATCATTGCAGTTAAATTGTTAACATTAGTAGCTAACCACACTGCAAAAGATTTCACCAAAATTATTGACAATGCTGGTGTCATCCATAAAAGGTTTGCACTTGCAATACGATGTCTCCAAACTCAACAGTGGGTACAATCTGTAGCTGCAGGAATATTAAGGGAAGGAACCTCAGGAATATTACCACAAGAAGTAAGAGAAATAATAGCTAGAAACAGTTCTACTACACAATTTGAGAAAAATTACCAGGCGTGGTGGCAGTTAGGGAACTTCACTTACAACCCTCAACATGAACAAATTGAAGCTTATGTACTCACTATCAGTGCAGCTAAAGAAAAGACCATCTTTCCTATCCTGACATTAGGAGCCATACACCAAAATGTAATTGTCAGACCCATAGACCATAATGTTTGGGCAAGTTATGATCACACCAAGAAAAAGTGACAGTCAGTCAGTCAGTCCTGAGGCATGTACTCCTAAAGGACAATTAGGATATGTCTGTGAAAATGCTGTAGTAGGAAATGAGGATTTATGCTTAGATGCTGAAGATAGTGTGTGTACCTTTGAAATGCTTCCCCATACTAAAACCCAATCACAAGTCTACTACGTAGGAAATGGATGTGCATGTGTTAGAACCTTTTGTGTTAATTTTACCGCAGATACTTGTCATGTAGTGAGTGGTACTAATTTTTTTGTTTTACTAAAATAATAGGCTGTGACTTTGATTATATCATTCTAGTGACTACTAGACAACTGATTGAAGCTGATTATACAATGTATCATGATGTGCCAAAATTACAGACAGGAATGAACATTAATCTTCTAAAGCAATGCCTAAACATCCTGATATAGAAAAACTGGTCCAGGAAGTAAACAGAATGACTAAACGAATGCTCTGGCAAGTAGAACATGACACTGAGAGCATAAAAACCATTTTAACCAATGTAGAAAAAGTGGGAGAGCACCACTGGTGAGACATCTTTACAGGATACTCCCCTACAGCATCACAAGTGTTCCACTATTTGATACATCCAATACTGGTATTAGGAGCTGGCATGATTCTACTACTGGTCCTAATTGTTTGGCTATGGTACAAATCAAGCATCATGGTTAGAAGGATGCAGATAATGTGGGCTGTGATGAATACCTATCAAAATCCATTGGAACTTGACGAAGGAATTCGTAAATTCTAAACAAAAAGGGGGGAATGAAACAGGAGGCCAGGCCCAAAAGAGTTAACTAAGAATTTTGGGCCTGCTAACAAGCTACCAACATCCAAAATGATCTGTGCTTGTTCTGTTCTACTTACTGGACCAAAGCTTAAGAGAATAGTACAAGAACATGTAATAGGCCTAGAGGTGATAAATTAGAAATGCAGTAGGATAAGGTAGACATTTGAATAGAAGAAATAGGCCTGGAGCCAGGGCTTTTCCCAAGCTTCAGTGAGCGGGTCAAGAACAATGGAAGAGAAGAAGGGTCAAGCTGAGGAAGATGAGTTTAAGACCCCAGACCCACCAAAATTGAGGGCCAAGAGAAGCACTGCCCCAAGCCCTGCCTGAGCTCCACCTATACTCCACCTATTATTAATATGCATAGATAGATGTTGTAATCACTTGAATATGCATTTAATCACATCTGAAGATTGTATAAAATGCTGATTTTGTGTGAAGCCTTTGAGCAAGTTTGTTCAGCGTGAGCTGGCTTGCTCCCAACGTTGAATAAACAAATACCTTGCTGCTTAGAGATAAAAAAGTCTCTGAGCAGTTTCTTGGACCGATTTTTCGGATTCATGACATCATACCATTTCTGTGACATCACACTTCCCATGTGACATCACAACTCCCCTGTGACATCACATCTTTGTTGTGACATCAAGGATTCTCTATGACATCACATCCATCATATGACATCACATCATATCATCCCTGTGAAATCACATCCTCCCTGTGACATCACAGCTCTCATGTGACATCACATCTCCCCATGACATCACATCTTCCCCGTGACATCACAGCTCCCCTCTGACATCACACCTCCACTGTGACATCACACCTCCCCTATGATGTCACATTCATCATATGACATCACACCTCTTCTGTGAAATCATAACATCTCTGTGATGTCACATCCTCTCCTGTGACATCACAACTCCCCTATGACATCACAACCATCATAAGAATCACACCTCTCCTTTGATATCGTATCATCCCTGTGACATCACATCCTCTCTGTGACATCACATCCTCCCTGTGACATCATATCCTCCCTATGATGTCCTAGCCATCATATGACATCACATCCTTTCTGTGACGTCACATCTCTATGATTTCACATCCATCATATGACATCACACCTCTCCTGTGATATCACATCCTCCCCTGTGACATCACATCGTCCCTGTGACATCACACCTCCCCATGATATCACAGCTCCCCTGTGACATCACATCCAGTGACATCCAGATCCATCCCAAGGTTGGGGGTGTGTGTGAGACAGGCAGAAGCACAAATGCCTGCACAGCCCAGAGCAGTCAGTGTGGGGCTGTGCTTGCTGCTGCAGAGACCCCCAGGGAACAAACCCAGGCAGTAGGTTGGGGGGCTGTGTGTGTGTCCCTAAGGAGGACACTTGCCTTATTATTGCTTATTAGTTGTAATATCTTACAGATCTATCACACAACACCTAAGGATGGATTCTATAGAATATGTGCCATAGATATTTGGGTTGGGTCTGGCTGAGCTGCAGTTCAGTTCCCCACAGCAGCCCTCCCAGGGCTGGGCTTGGCATTGGCAGCTGGAAGGGGGTTGAGAACACCCCAGTGTTTTGGCCACTGCTGAGCACAGCACCAACCCTGGGACATTCCTTCCTTAGCTGAGGGCAAGAGCCTGGCAGGGGACCCAAGTAGGCCAGCTGAGCCCAACTGACCCAAGGGACATTGCAGACCATGGGAGGTCAGCTCAGCTCTAAAAGCTGAGGCAGGGAGCAGGAGGGGGGCATTCATTGTCTGATGGCTGCCTGCTGAGGAACCGTCCCGCGGACCCAAGCCCTGCTCCTCGGGAGTGGCCGACCATGGCTGCTCATGGGAAGCAGAGAACAAACCCTGCTGTCTTTGGCTTCTGTGTGCACAAGCTTTGTTCTGCTTTTTGCTTTAAATAAACTGCCTTATCTCAACCCACTATTTTGTTTTTCCCACCTTACTCTCTCCCATGTCCTGTTGGGAAGGAGAGTGATAGAGCAGCTGGGAGGGCACCTGGTCTCCAGCCAAGGTCAACCCACCACACACCTGAACACTTCCAGAGACTCCACCACCTCCCTGGGCTACTTGTTCCAATGCCTGAACACTCTATCAGTGGAAAAAGGGTTTTTGAATATCTAATCTAAGCCTCACCTGATGCACCTTGAGGCCGTTTCCTCTCTTCCTGTCACTAAAGGCTTTGCAGAAGAGATCGACCCCCACACCCTCTAAAACCTCCTTTCAGGTCATTGCAGAGAGCAATGAGGTCCCCCCTGAGCCTCCCCTTCTCCAGACTCAACAAGCCCAGTTCCCTCAGCCGTCCCTCAGCAGACATGTTTTCCAGAGCCTTCCCCAGCTCCGTTCCCTTCTCTGGACACGCTCCAGCCCCTCAAGGGCCTTTTGGCACTGAGGGCCCAGAACTGGACACAGCACTCCAGGTGGGGCCTCCCCAGTGCCCAGCACAGAGGGGCAATCAGTTCTCTGCTCCTGCTGGCCACACTCTTCTCCACAAAGGCCACGATGCCCTTGGCCTTCTTGCCCCCCTGGGCACACTCTGCCTCATATCCAGCCCCTGTCAAGCAGCACCCCCAAGTCCCTTCTTGCTGAGCAGCTCTCCAGCCCCTCTGCCCCCAGCCTGGAGCGTTCCAGGGGCTTGTTGGGAGCCAAGAGCAGGCCCTGACACTTGGCCTTATTGATCCAGCCTGTCCAGATCCCAGAGTATGTTCCAGGAAGGACGATGGAACCTCATGGAACAAAGGACCATTGTGACACTGTGGGGCCTTCTGGAGCCAAAGGAGCCCTGGGACACTATGGAATCTCATGGGGTCAAGGCAGCACTGTCACCCTGGGAAAACTCCTGGAATTCAGGGCCCATTGTGACACTGCAGCTCCCCATGGAACAAAAGGAACCCTGGGACGCTGCAGAAACTCCTGAAACCAAGGGACCATTGTGACATTGAGGGGGCTGATGGAATCAGGAGTCCATTGGGACAATCCAGGGCCTCATGAAATCAAAGGAATTCTGGCACACTGTCAAACCTCCTGGAACCAAGGGTTCCTGCTGACATGTGTGTCCTTCTGGAACCAAGGGAGCCCTGAGATATTTCTGAACCTCCCAGAATCCAGGGGCCATTGGGACCCTGCAGAACCTCCTGCATTCAAGTGCTCCTTGTGAAACTGCAGGCTCTCCTGGAACCCAAGGATTCCTGGAACACTGCAGAGCTCACGGAACCAAGGGGCCACTGTCCCACTGCAGCTCCTTCTGAAGCACAAGGGACCCTGGGACAATGGGGAAACTCCAAGAATCCAAAGGGCATTTGGGGACTGCAGGGCCTCATGGAACTAAAGGAACCTTTGGAGACTGTGGAAGCTCATGGAATCAAGGGGTCATTGTGACATGTGGGGTCTCCTGGAAGCAAAGGAACCCTGAGAACGTCTGTGGGAACAAGTTAAGGCAGCAGCAGCTGCATTCAGTTAACCAGGATCAACAAAGAGTGTTTTGGCCTTGACTGGTGTTTTCCATCCAGAGAGTGCTGTTTGCCGAAGTGGAAACCACTTGGAACGCTCTGCATGGTAGCCTGTGTTTTTCTCTGGTGGCTGAACACAGCCAGCACATGAGGGGAGGGGAATGTGTGGGATCAGGGCACTGCTTTGGGGCCATGCTGGGAATTCTGGTGGACTAAAAGACAAAGCCCAGGCGCTGTTTCCAAAGGAACCCCAATGAAAGGGAGACACCGCAAAGATGGGAGGACAAGTCCTGCAATGGAACTCTGTGTGTGCCGCCTCATTTTATCCTTCAGTGCCCACAGGAGAGGGGGAAAAAAGTGGGGGTTGGGCCCCCAAAACTGTTCAGGGGGAAAATTGGAGATTGAGGGGACAATGGGAAAGTGGGAGGAACAGGGAGAAGGGTGGAAAAGGGGAGGTGGTCTGGCAGGCCTGATGGTCCCATGGGGGTCTTTGGGCACAGGGGGGTTGGCAAAAGGGGGTGGCCCCCCTGAGCTCCCAACTTCCTCTGGGGTTCTGGAGGCTGCTGGATCCAATCTCAGCCTTGGGTAATGACAACAGTTTGAGTTTAGAGAAATTAGAGAGGTGTGAGTGAACCACTTTTGTCCTCAAGGTTTTAATGATGGCAAATCAAATCTATTGATTTATTTAGGGTTCCAAATGACCAGACAAAAAATCTTCATCAGAATTATTTACTGCACAATACAAACACTAAAACTATCAGGAGTACAGGATAAGATAGGACAGTGCTCTACACTAAAGCAATTGTTGAAGCAATTCTACTCCAGCTGGCACAAAATCAATAATTCTTAATTAGAGATGGATGGAACTCCCCCAGACCAACACTCGTGGGGAGATCTCTGCTCTCAACCTCCAGAACTGACCTTGGGGGGTCCCCAGCCAAGGCAGGAATCTCGACACACCCCACAAGAAAGGTTCTGTTGGAAGAAGCTGCCCCTGGGAAAGGGGACTGGCCCTTTGTGGTCAAAAGGGATGGACTGACAGTCACTGGACTCCAGGGGTTGCCTCAACATCAGGGGGTTCATTCGGGGTGGAAGCAGCGGCCGAAGCTCTTCCTGCAGTCGGGGCACTGGTAGGGCTTCTCTTACTGGTGGGTCCGTTGGTGTTTGGTCAAGACACCGATCTGGGTGAATCTCTTCCCACACTCCCCACACTTGTAGGGCCTCTCCCCGGTGTGGATGCGCCGGTGGGTGACAAGATGGGATTTCTCCTTGAACCGTTTCCCGCAGTCGGTGCAGCAGAAGGGCCTCTCATCCGTGTGCGTCCGCTCATGCGTGTAGAGATTCCCCCTGGTTGGAAACCTCTTCCCACATTCCAAGCACTTGTAGGGCCGTTCCCCAGTGTGGATGCGATGGTGTTTGCGGAGGGTGGAGCTGTCACTGAAGCTCTTCCCACATTCCCTACACGTGTAAGGACATTCTCCAGTGTGGATGTGCTGGTGGGAACGAAGGTGAAAGCTCCGGCTGAAGCTCTTCCCACATTCCTCACACTTGTAGGGCCGTTCCCCAGTGTGGATGAGCTGGTGGGTGCGGAGGTGGTAGCTCTGGCTGAAGCTCTTTCCACATTCTCCACATGTGTAGGGACGTGCCCCAGTGTGGATTTGCTGGTGGCGGAGCAGGCTGAAGCTCTGACTGAAGCTCTTCCCACATTCCCAGCACCTGAAGGGCTTCTTTCTAGTGGGAGGCTGCTCAGGGACCACCAGGTTGGAGCTCTGGCTCAAGCTCTGGTCGCCTTCCTGGCACAGGCTGGCTCTTTCCTCCTCAGAGCACCCTGGGATGGCTTTGGAGCCCCTCCTGCGGGGGGATCTCCGGCCCTTTTCCTCCCCGCTGCCTTCCTGCGCCGGGGAGCCCTTCAAAACGGCCTCTCCCACCAGGGTCTCACGGGGGGATTTGTCCTCCGGGCTCTCCGTCCTCAGCTCGGGGCCTGGGGCAGGAAGCAAGAAGGACAGGGAGGGGATTTGCCTCCGGCCCACAGGGAAGGCCAAGGACATCCCCCCAACTCCGGCCCCGGCAGGACGGCGGCGCCAGCGGGGTTGTCCTGCAGCCGGGGCCATGCTCGGCTGACAGAGCCAGCACAACACCCGCCCAAAGGGACACTGACTTCCTCCTCACCTGCCTGGGGGGCCCACGGCATCTTCCTCTTCCTCGCAGCCTCCTCCTCCATCCGCCCAAGCTTTGGGAAGGACAAATCCTGATGGGGGGGAAAACAAGGGCTGAGCGCGTTGGCTTGGGGGTTCCTCCTGCCCAAGTCCATCTCTAGAACTCACCGGGCATCCTGTGTCCATAAAAACCTCCAAAACACCAAGATTCAGCCCAGAAAAACTCAAACCACCCATATTCAGGCAAAACACCCCTCAGAAATAGCAAGAAGACCCTCATCCAGCCAAACTGCAAAAAGTTGAGATTCAGCTAAAAAATACTCCAAAATATGAAGATTAGCCCAAAAAAAGGTGATGGGGACTGAATTTTACCCTCCAGCAGGAAAGTCGTTTGATTTCAAGCTCGTCTTCAAAGCGTGCCCTGGGATTGGAGCCTGGGCTCTAATTAACCTCTCCTGTGCTGCCAAACAGCAGGAGCTGTATGGCCAAGGGACAAACTCTGTGATCCCTGTCAGTGTCCATGGCCCCTGTCAGTGTCCTTCAGGGAAACTGAGAGCAGGAAATGAAGAAACTTGTTTGGAACTAAACTGGTGTTAAAGTGGGAAAAACCTCCTTCCATGGAAATAAAACTTAGACAGTTTTTCCTGGGCTGAACAAGCTCATTCAGGGATGAAGGACTGGGACTTCTGTGGACATTTGTGCTGGTTTCTTTGGACACTTGTGTTCCTTCAGAGAGCCCCTGGAAACACTCTGCTGTTCACTCCCAGTGCCACCAGTGCCTGGGTCCTGTCTGCAGCAGCAGATTGCAGTGGGACAGTAGAAATGCTTTTCTGAGCCTCTGGGCTGGACACAGGCACAGCCTGACCCTGAACCCAAGGGAAACAAAGACAAATTCCATGGCTTTAGCTGGAGCAAGGCGGGAGGGGTGGGGTTCCTGAGGGTAGCACTAACCAGACTTCTCTGTGTGTGTGAGACAGGTAGAAGCACAAATGCCTGCACAGCCCAGAGCAGTCAGTGCAGATTTTTGGGGGCATCAACAGGACCCCTCCCCTGGGGGCTGCAATTTCACACTCCTTTGGAGAGCATGACTAAAACATCCCACACACAGCCACTCAGACACAGCCAAACACACCCACACCCACACAAGCAGCTCATCCTACACTTCAGCAGGATGAGCCCTGACCGAGCAGAGGGACCAAAATCACCTGGAAACACACCCCAGGGACCCCAAAACACAGTCAAAACACACCCAGATCACCCCAAAACACACCCTAGGGAACCCAAAACACACCTGGGGGGCCCCCAAAACACACCCAAACACACCCAAACACAGCAGCTCATCCTGCATTTCAGCAGGATGGCCCTGACCGAGCAGAGGGACCCAAAATGCACCCAGATCACCCCAAAACACACCCCGGGGACCCCAAAATACACTCCGGGGATCCCAAATCTCCGGGAGACCCCAAACCCCAAAACACACCAGATGGCCCTGACTGAGCAGAGGGACCCAAAATGCACCCAGATCACCCCAAATCCCACCAGGGGGACCCCAAAACCCCAAATCCCACAAAATAGCACTGGGGGAGTGGGGACACCCAAAACCTGGGTGGGGACCCCAGAATCCCACCAGGGTGGGTGTTGGGGGTAACCCCCACCCCTGGGGCCCCTCCTGGGGGGCTGTGGGGGGTCCCTACCCCCCCCAACCTGTGCCCCCCCCACCAAATCCCACAGGCAGCTGGAGCAGAATCACCTGTACACGGCCTACGCTGGCATCATGGCCAAGGTGGGACCCCCAAAAATGGGGTCGAGGGGTTTGAGGGGGGCCCTGGGGTTTGGGGGATCCCCGGGAATTCGGGTGAGGTGATATTGGGACTGGGGGGGGAGGGTCCCCAGAATTTGGAGGGGGAACCTGGAGATTGGCGAGGGTGTTCCCAGGGGTTTTGGGGGTCCATGGAGGTGGGGGGTCCCCAGAGATATTTTGGGAAGGATCCAGAGACTGGAGGGTCCCCAGAAGTTGGGGGGGGGGCAGTGATTGGGGGGGTCCCCAGAGACTGGGGGGGTTCCCAAGGGTGGGGGTCTCAAAGATGAGGGGACTGTGGGTGGGGGACAGGAACTTTGGGGGTCCCCAGGAATTGGGGGGTTTCTATGGTTATTTTGGGCATCCCCAGAGATTTGGGGGTCCCCCCAAAAGGCTGGTTGGGGGGGCTAATTTGGGGAGCCCCCCTTTAAATTCCCCCCCCCCCCCCCCCCCCCCAGAGCTGTCACACAGGGGAAGGGGAGGAGGAAGAGAAGGAGGAAGAGGGCAAGGAAGAGGCCGAGGACTTGTTCAAGGTGAGGGGGGGACCCCAACACCTCCCTTGACCCAACCTGACCCTTGTGACCCCCCTGACACCCCCTGACACCCCCGTGCCCCCCCTGGAGAAGGAGATGGAGAAGCAGAAGCTGCTGAACCTCCCCCCGTGACCCCTCAACCCCCAACCCCTGACACCCCCTGACCCCTGTGTCCCCCCAGGAGAAGGAGAAGCAGAACTTGCTGAACTTCCCCCTGTGAGCCCCTGTGACCCCTGACCCCCAACCCCTGACACCCCCCGACCCCTGTGACCCCCCCTGTGTCCCCCAGGAGAAGGAGAAGCAGAAGCTGCTGTCCCAGCAGGCCCGGTTGCACACACAGGGGGCGGCCGAGATGGTGCTGCAGATGATCAGTGCCTGCAAGGGTGAGACCCCCGGGGAGAGACCCCTGAGAGACCCCCCTGTGTGAGAGAGACCCCCAGGAGACCCTTGGAAGAGATCCCTGTGAGGGTGAGACCCTCCCAGGAGAGACTCCTGACAGACCCCTGGGAGAGACCCCTGAGAGACCCCTGTGTGAGAGAGACCCCTGGGAGAGAGACCCCTGGGAGACCCCCCTTTGTGAGAGAGACCCCCAGGAGACCCCTGGGAGAGATCCCTGTGAGGGTGAGACCCTCGGGAGAGACTCCTGACAGACCCCTGGAAGAGACCCCTGAGAGATCCCTGTGTGAGAGAGACCCCCAGGAGACTTCCGGGAGAGATCCCTGTGAGGGTGAGATGCCCAGGAGAGACCCCTGACAGACCCCTGTGTGAGAGAGACCCCAGGGAGAGAGACCCCCAAGAGTTCCCCTGGCACATGACCCTCGTGTGACACACACATGTTGTCCCCAGGTGAGCAGTGGGGCCGTGGGGGGGCTGTGACGCACACATGACACACACATGACACACGTGTGTCCCCAGGTGAGCAGGGGGGCCATGAGGGGGCTGTGACACACACACACACACACACACACACAAACACACACACACACACACAGGGATGTTCCAGGGGTAACTCAATCCGGGCTGTGGGCAGGTCCCTGCAGGAGCAGCAGCTTCCTCTGCACATTTGAGGTGATAAAGCTGCTCTAAACCTGCACTCCAACTACTCCACAGCTCTGGGCTCACCTCCACACCACTTCTCAGCCTCACCTCAGGGCCTGGGCTCAAGGACAGGAACCTGCAGGGAGGGGACATCATGTGCAAGCTGAGGGCTGCCTGCTTGCACTGGCCTCTGGGCTTCTTTCTCCTTCTACAACCAGCCCAGAACTCAGCCTGCTTTTCTAACATCACACTGGCCACAATTTGCCTCATCTTCAGCTGCCTGTCCATCCACACTCCCAGCTCCCTTTCTGCCTGCCTGCTCTCCAGACACTCTGGCCCCAGCCCGGGGGGCTGACGGGGCTTCTTGTGGCCAAAGGGCAGGACCCGGCCCTTGGCCTGCTTGACCCTCATCCCCTTGCAATCAGCCCATGGATCCAGCTGGGCCAGGTCCCTCTGCAGAGCCCTCCTGCCTTCCAGCACATCAACACACCCCCAGCTTGGGGTCACCTGCACATTTGCTGATGAAATGCCTGGTTCTGCAGGAGCTGCAGATGCTCAAGGGGCAGCAGGACCAAGTCAGGAGCCTGGGGGGCTTTGGGGTGCGGGAGGGTCCTGGGGGAGCTGGGGAGGGGCTTTGGGGATTGGGGGTACAAACCAGTACAGATCAGTACAGACCAGGACAGACCAGTACAGACCAGTACCTCCTCACTGCTCCCCAGAGCTCTCCTGGAGCTGGGCCACGTTGTCCTGGGACACCTGAGCCCCCCCAGTGCCCTCCCAGTACAGCCCAGTGCCCCCAGTACAGCCCACTGTGTTCCTGTCCCAGGGTGCCAGGGTGCCCCCCTCTTTGGGGGGGTGGTTGGAATGGATTTGATGGGGCGGGCTGGGGGAGATTTGAAGGGATCTGGGGGTTTGGATGGGGATTTGGGGGCGTTTAGGGGTCTTTTGGGTGTATTTGGGGGAGTTAAAACAGGTTTTGGGGGCATTTGGGCATCAAAGGGATCTGTGGGGGGAGGGGACTAAAGGGAAAATGGAGGTTAAGGGACATATGGGGAGGTGAAAGAGGTCTTGGGGGGAGATGAGGGGCTGCACCAAGAGCAGCTGAGTCCTGAGACCTCCCCGGTGTCCTCAAGACCCTCTTGGTGTTCCTAATTCCCCCTTGACACTCCAAGACAAGCCTGGTGTCTCCAGTGTCCCCAGGGCCTCCCCATTGCCATTATTCCCCCCTTGACACCCCCAATTCCACTGGCCCCAAGCCCCATCCCTGATGTCCCCAACCCTCCATCTCACCCCAGGAGCCCCCCCTGGACCCTTTGACCCCAAAAATGCCCCCCCACACGCTCACAGAAAGGCCAAGGGCATCTGCAGACACGTTGGGGACAGTTGGGGGGCTTTGGGGGGCACTGGGTGATTACTGGAGGATACTGGGACACACTGGGGGGAACCAGAGGGCACTGGGAGGGACTAGAGGGTTACTGAGGGATCCTGGGAGGGCACTTGGAGGGACTGGAGAGTTACTGGGGGATTATCAGGACACACAGGGGGGACACTGGCAGGTTACTGGGCCATACTGGGGGCTATTGGGTGCTCACTGGAACATCACTGGGCCATCCTGGGGGGCAGTGGGAGGTCACTGGGACACACTGGCTGGTCACTGAGGGGGTTACTGGGCCGTACTGAGGGGCACTGGGAGCCCCTTACACGGATGTGGTACATCTACCCCCCGGACTTTGGGGGGCACCCCCACGACTCCTTCCCCTGGGGGCTGGGAGATCCCCTTAACCCCACTGCTGGGCTTTAGGGGACCCCCGGGCCCCAGTCCCTTTGGGGTCTCTGTGTGCTGCGTGTTGGGGGTCTCTGGGGTTCGGGGGGGCATTGGGATCCCCTTTCCCTGGGGTCGGTCCGCCGGGCCGGCAGGGGGCGCTGTTGCGGGAGGGGTAATGGCGGGTCGCGGGTCATGCCGGCGGGTAACGCCGGCGCGCCTGCGCAGTGCAGCCAGGGCGCTGGGACAGCCCCACCCCCCCCACGCGGGTTCCAGGCCCCGCGCTCTGACCCTCGGGAACCCCCGAACCCCTCGGCTAAACCCTCCCGAGCCCTCCAGCCTTTCCACCCACAGCCGCGCTCCCCGCAGCCCCGAGCGGATCCCCAGAATCGCGCTCTCCGAGCGCTGCCGCACCTCCGCCGCTACCGCTGCCCCGCAGACAACATGGCGCTCTGCGCACGCCCCGCCTCTCGAGCCCCCGCCGCAGCCAATCAGCGCTCGGCCCGTCCCCGCCCCGTCCCTGCCGGCCCCGCCCTGTCGGGTGAGCGGGGCGGGCACGGCGGGAAAGCGGCGGGGGGGAAAGAGCGGGGGGGACCCCAAAGGGAGCGCGAGGGGCGGGGGATCACCCCCAAAGGGGGCTGGGGGGAGCCGGGCTGTGAAGGGACTGCTTTTCCAAACTGCCCTGCTTATCCCGCATGTGCACACTTCTCCCCTGCTGGGATCTGGCCCAGACAAACCTGAAAATACCTGGAAGTGCCACCTCCACCAGCACTTCCTCCACAGCTGCTTTCAAGGATTTCTCTTCAATTTGCCAAGGAAATGCTTCTAGATCATACTTCCATCTACAAGTCAGAACACCAGCCTGCACCAGGACTCCTGCTTGTTTTCCCTGCACTTGCTGACAGGAGGTGCAGAGGCAGGATGTCAGCACTTCATTACCAACAGCCTTAACGGGGCATGACTCCACTTTTTAACCTTGGAAGAAGAGCAGCTTTTCCTTTTCCTCTCCTGTTTTTTGGGGTTAGTATTTTTTTACCTTCTGAAGAAAAGAACACATGTGTAAACTGAAATAATCTGAACCCAACTTTTAAGAACACTGACACCTTTGAGCAGCTTCCTCTTAACCCTCTCTCCATGTTGGAGGAGTGGCCAGATGAAGAGTTACCAGCCCATCCTGGCTTCCAGAATGGCACAGCTGGTGGTTAGAGATTCCTCTCACAGTTATCTAGAATATGCCCAAACTTGTTCTGCCCTTCCTAATTCCTAACTCAGACCAATGGCTCCAAACCCAGCATCTGGGAGGCTGATTAGGTTGGCAAGAACATTTCCCTGTGTGATAACAGTGTGGGCACAAGGACTGGGAGTGTGTCAAAAGAAATCTGACTTGCATACATGGGGTAGGAGATAAAAAAAAACACAGATAAGCAGAAAATGTTTGCAAGGAAGAATTGGCAGCAAGATCAGTGTCAGAAGATCAGTGCAGGTGACTATCAAATACAGGAGAAAACATGATGAAAGGAGTAACTCATGACTCTTTATCTGAGCTATGAAATGAACAGTGACTTCAGCCACTGATGAGAGATTTGTTTAAATATAGAAGTGAGTTTGCAGTTGTAACATTTTCCACATTAAAGCCTACAGCTGGTAAATAATAAAATAAGCAATTAAAAAGCAATCAAGCTTGCTGCATGAAAACCTCTCAAACAGGCTGCTTCAAACAACAACAGTCTTCTTGCTCCCCTCCTTCCCCCAAGCCCCAAAACTTCACCACATCTCAGGTCTGTACTACTCACACACATCACTTGGCAGAGGAAAGCCACACAAAACAAAAGATAAAGAATAATGACTTGTTTTGGTAGGTACTGATGGTCACGTGTGTGGAATGGGAGGTCACAAGAGGAGTGTCAGCTTGGTGGATGGTCCCTCTTGGGAAGTACAGGAAGTCACCTGGCTGCAAGAAAATTGATATATTTAGGGCACCAGGTAAACCTTATTGCAGTCAGAGAAAATACTCTCTGAGCAGACAGTCTGACAACATATATCCTTTAAAATCACAAAATGGAGCAGTCCTGCAATGTACACTTTAATAACATAAAGAACACTAAGCCAGAAGTTCAGAACCTTAAACTTTCCAACCTGCTGTCAATATTTACTGAAAACGTGAAACAAGCTTTTTAACATTACAGAACACACAGACTCCCACTGAGCTGCAGGAAGAGGACAAAGAAGCAGCTGAGATGGACCTGCTGGCAACACAGTGGGCTGGCAGAGGAGCAGTGAAATGGGGATTTGGTCAGATCACATCAAAAGAAAAGGCTAGTATTCCACGAGAAAAGCCAAATATTCTATAAAAATGGTAATCTGTTACAATACTGTTGTCTGAGATTTTCAGTTAAAGCACTTAAAAAACAGGTATGACCTTCCTCCTCCTCCTCCCTATCTTTCTTCTCACCTATGTAAATTAAAACTCCACACTGAAAAAAAACTAGATAAGGAAAGTCAAGGCAAGAAAGGTGTAAAGCACATAAAATTGCCTCCAAGAAGGAAATAAAAGTTTATTTATGGCTTGTCCTGTAAACACCTACAGAGTTGGACAGCACAGTCAAAGAAAACTGCCTTCCTTACCAGAGTGGGGACTACACCAACCAAGAGTATTCTGAATTCTCTTCATTTGAAAGATGGAGAAAGGAAATATTCTAGAAAGATGTTTAGGGAGGAAATAGAGTCAAACAACAGCATCACGACAACCAAACTTTGACACCAGCCACCCAGAAGAAATGGGTCACAGGAAGTGAACAACAGCAAACAGAAGAAAAATAAATTAAAAACTTGGATAACTTTTAAGCCCATCATTATTCCATAAAAATGAAAGGCACTGAAGTCTGGTCCAAAATATTCCAGAAATGAAAAAGGGAACTGTAATTTACTAGACTTTGCATCACCCAGTACACGATGACGATTGAATATTCCCCTCTGTCAAACAACACAGCTCATGATGTCAGCATCCCATCCAATGGGTCACACTATTCCTAAAACACCTACACCATCCAACATGTCACACTATTCCTCAAACACCTACACCCAAATGCAGCTCTGCACACTGAGAAGAGCAGAGAGAGGCTCCATAACAGGCCAAAAGGCAGAGAAACTCCTGAGGATTCCAACATGGAGCAGCACCACCAGCTGGACAAGCAACACTTCAAAAGCAGGTCAAACAGAACAGGACAAGCACCAGATTCCCTGCTGACACTCAGTAATTTTCATGAAATGTTCCTTTTATTCCAAAAATCAACCACCAACCAAACACTTGAATTTCAGGTTTGGAAAAAGGAAGAGCAATTAATACAGCAAGTTTATGTGGGGTTTGGTTCATGCTTTTCTTTATCAGCCAAGGATAAATATTTAAATCTCATTCACCAGAACAGTGACAATGTTCAGTGCAGCAGTAAGTCTCAGTGCACAGAAGGATTAGCCTGAGGGATTACAGGCAGCATGTAAAAGCATAAAAATGTTTTAGAACCATACACAAACCCAGTGTTTTTTCTGCACACAACTCCACAAACATGACCTAGGAGTCAGGGTGCCCAACCTGGAGAGTACTAGTCAATTTACAGAAATAACTGGGGGTTTTGGCCCATTATTTAAATACTAGAAGCAAAGGATACCTTTAAAAAAGGATACAGACAACTATCACCCAAATTTCTCGTGCTCGCAGTGTGCAAACCCTCCCCTCAGTTTCACAGCATCAATCACTGCCTTCAAGAAATGGACCACTTTTAACTTTTCTGGCAATCACAGCCCAGACCACCTAAGGCAATGAAATTCTCATACCTTTAATATGAACTCACGTGTGGGATTCCCAATCCTATCTTCTGATTCCACATCATATTCCCGAGCTAAAGGCACCGGTGGTTTATAGAGCCACCAGTGTTTCTCGCCTTCCAGCTGAAGGATAAACACCTGCAAAAGACCATAAATCCAAATCCATAAGGAAGTAATTCCTTTCTCATTAATTTTTAGATAGCTACAATTCAGAGAAATTTAAATTTAAACTAATTTTTTCTGTCTCTATTTAGAGACAACAGACAGAGGAGTTGTGAAGTGGGATCTGTTTTATCCTAAGGCAGGCATTTGGAAATCCCTGTTTCTCTCCAGTCACTTAAGTAAGTGCTAGAGAACTAACCCAAAAGGAACATCTGCCACACAAATAGCCAAAATTTCAGGTGAAAGAGGCTTATCCCCAACAGAGCATCAGAAACATCTGGAGGGTGCCCAATGGGGGTAGATGGCATGAGTTAGAAATGCTGGATGTGAGGCTGCCGAATAACAAGCATAAGGAAAATGAAACCCCAGGTGTATTGAATGGAAATGAAAATATTAAAAAGCAAAATATACATATAAGGATTGGATTTTTTGATTTGGTTTAAGTGGGATAGTCCAATTTTTTCTTTATAACGCAGTGTATATTTGTATGTTTCTTTTAGAAGCTGATTTAAAATGCATTTGGACCACAGGAATTCATCATATCAGTAACTTCTTAAAAACAGCAGGACCAACAAGCACAACCAGTCTGCTGCTACAGTCCAGCTGAAGAAAGAGCAAGTACTTAGTAAAGGAAAAAGGACTTGTAAATTCTTGGGGCCTGCATGAAGTGAAAATGAAAAAACAGGTGCTAGAAAGCTTCTGCAGCTCTGAAAACAAACTTCTCTTTTTATCTAATGGAAATACCAGGTCTGGAAAACCCAGTTTACATGATATTATGATTAGATATTACTATTAGTAAATTTTCAGCAAAAATATGTAAGAAAAATGACTACAAGGAAACACAAATAAAAAAAAAACATTTTCCTATAATGTTTAGTGGGGGGGAGGGTTAGAAGCACACACACAACAGCAAACACTGCCATCAGCAAAAGCCCATGCACAGTTTCACAGGCAAGGTTGTGCTGTCCTACCTCAACATCATCATAGTGAGGAGGAAGGCCCTGGGATCCCTGGGGAGGGATGTAAACATTGGACCCCACCAGAGACCCAAAGGAGCACTCCAGCTTCTCCTGAATCTTCCACAGCTCCTCCTGTAAAAAAAAAAAAGATGCTGTTACTTGCTGAAGAGCTCAGCCAAGCCCAGCCCACATCCTCTCCATGGCTTGGGAAGAATGATCACATCAGGGACACAGAGGCTGGGAAGGAAGGTGCTCTGTACCAGTGTTTCTCCTGAAGGAGAGCACTGGAGATGCAAAGGGGATCTGCCATGAGAGTCATTGCTAAGCCAAAAAGTCTGGTGCCCCAACCTGTGTTTGTTCTCTTCCCTGTGCCATCTTTAGGCTGCACAACCAGACAGACAAGGCTGAACAGAGGAAAATAATCCCACAAACAGCAAAACACCATAAGACAAGAAGCACATGCAGGACCTGCATTCTCTCACCAGAGAGAACATACAAAGGTTAGAGACCTTTCACCAGTTACTCCAATCATTTGGGAATATTCAAAACCAAACTTGACTCATCCACACCCCACATGTGACAGACAAGGCACCGAAGGGAAACAGCAGAACGTGCCAAGTACCAGATCCACACAAGTGCAGCTTGGCCATTAAAGCTGACAGCAGCCAGGAACACTATACCTGGGACTCAGCTTGTATTTGGGATCTTATTTGGGTCCACCTCACAATTCAATTGTGTTGACACCTTCAAGACTACCTGAATCAAAGCACCTCCAAGAATCCAAGTCCTTTACACAACTGTGCAGCACCACTGTCTCGTTCTCAAACTCAAGGACTGAGAACACTCAGCTAAAATGGGCTGGTACCTTTCCACGGTGCAATTCACTGGCAAGAACACTGGAAATATTTCACATGGTTTCACACCTTACCCTCCATTAAAGGGAAGTGGCTCAAAAGCCACAAAGTTTGCACAAGGAAACAGTGGGGCAGAAGGGATAATTTAAGCACAGATGCCTAATCATCAATTTTGTGCATTTGTGTTTTTTTTCCAAACTTTTATGTGACAGAGCAAAATTTTAAAAAGAATACATTATTATACATATTATAGCATGAATCGGATTTTGTTCTTACTGCAGAGCAGTGAAACATGATGGACAGTGCAAAAGTATAAACTGTGTTTTAATACAGTTCATGTAAAGATTTCTGCAGGTCATCAATGTCAACCACTTCCCCTGGGGACAGAGATGAAGCCATGTCTAGTGCAACTCAAGCAAAACACACCACATTATTAAGCCAGCATCAATTATATCCAGTGAAACAATCCCACCTTAAATCTCTGAGGCTGATGAAACTGTATTGTTGCCTTTTTCTGGTCAAAATCCTTCTTCAGCTGCATGTAATTCACTTTGCCTTCTTTATTTAAAACCTTCTTCTTTCCATTCACACACTGCAGATATTCACATCTCGCCCATAGTACAGGCCCTGGCTGCACAGCTCCTTCAAGTCTGACAGCTGGAACAGGGACAGGCAGTAAGCAGCCACCAGGGGATCATTGCTCTGGATGAGCAGTGGCTTTTGCTCCCAGTACTCCTTGAAAAACACCTCTTCTTTGATGGGGGAGATCAAGCTCCCGAAGAGGCTGTCTGGGTTCTCAAAACTCAGGACTGAGGGAGAACAAGCTGCTTCCAGCTTTGCTTGTTTACACTGTGTCTGTGTTTCTTTTCCCATTTCAGCATGCTTCCCTCCTTTCTTGGGCATGGTTCCTGTTCAAGAGGAGAGAGGACCAAAACAATCAACCAGCAACACAACCTCAAGAGCTCACGGGCCCAGAGCAACAACTCTTACCCTACCCAGTGGGATATCAGAGTATCCCGGGAACAGCTCTGGTTTCAGAGCCTCACTATTTGCTCCAAAGCATTAACACTTTACAGAAGACAGGGAACATTGTTAGGCCTTCCTGTTGATGCTCTGTAATTACTACATTTACAAGTTTAAAACTTGTAAAATTTACCAGTTTAAGAACTAAAAGGCCAAGATTCTGCTTTCAGTCCTGTCGAGCTGTCAAACTTTGTTTATGTAGAACAAAAAGAATTCTTTCATACAAGCACAGACATTTCATTTTAAAGCTGGAAGTCATTTACTTGGTTTTTCCCAGGCAGATAGTATGAATGTGTACCATTATGCAAAAATAAAGAAGTTGATCTACAAATGGTTTGGCTGCCAAATTCTCAGGAAAGTTAAGGGGAAAATCAAGTAATGGTAGGTAACTGTGCAAGTCTGGAAAGCCAACACCTGAGAAGTTTGAACGTGCTGATGCCATAATTTCTAAGTAAAAATGACAGCTCTACTCCCTACACCCATTTGATAGGAAATGCTATCAATTTGTTGAGATACTTTTATTTACACAGATCCCGTGTTTTGAAACTTAAACTCCAGTTCTGGTATTTACATGCAGCACTAAGTTCTTCTGTGCAGCAGGACACCCTTGCTGGCCCACTAACTCCTGGGCAGTGTTTCATCAGCAGCTCCTGCACAGCCTGTCCCTCAACAGTAACCGAGGGTCACCTCAGCCCTGCAGGAGGGAATTCACATCACCTCCTTCCTGAGAGAATGAACATTCCCAACTGCAGCATGAGGCAAGGGAATGCGTAAAAAATTAAAGACTGAAAATCAGTCCCTGACTGACAGCAAGATCTGAAGATGCTGCTGAAGGCACCAAGATCTAAAGCTGACATCCCCAAATGACAGCAACACAAATGCAACCAAGCCTGGATTCATAGTTTTGAATTCCAGACCTAAATCCATTGTACCAACCTCTCAGCTCATTCACACTGATTTAAAGAAGTTACATTCAGATATTTACTATTCATAGAACGCAGCTTCATTTACAACACGTGCTGTTCTGTAGCGTTCTGCTGGTTATTACAGCTGTTCCAAGCCCCCTGCCATGGGCAGAGATACCTTCCACAAGATCTAGTTGCTCAAAACCCCATCCAACAGGATCCAACCAGGCCTTGAGCACTGCCAGGGATGGGGCATCCACAGCTTCTCGGGGCAACCTGAGCCAATGCCTCACCACCCTCCAGCAGAAAAAAATTCTCCCTTACATTTAGTCTAAACCTAAACCGTTCAGCTTAAACCCATTGCCCCTTGTCCTGCAGCTACAGGCCCTCATAAAAAGTCCCTCTCCATCTTTCTTGCACCACTTAAGTACTGACAGGCTGCAAGGAGGTCTCCACAGAGACTTCTCCAGATTGAGCCATCCCAACTCTCCCAGCCTGTCTCCGCAGCTGCTCCATCCCTCTCATCATCTTCCTGGCCTTCCCTGGACTTGATCCAACAGGTTTGTGCCCTTCTCACGCTGGGAGCTCCAGAGCTGGATGCAGCGCTCCAGGTGGAGAATCACCAGAGCGCGGCAGAGGGGCAGAACCCCCTCCCTCACCCACGGCCCGCTGAATGGGATGCAGGATACGCCCGGATTTCTGGGCTGGGAGCTCAGCGCCAGCTCAGCCCCAACTTTCCATCCACCAGCACCCCCAATTCCTTCCGTGCCGGGCTGGAGGACAAACCCCAGCGCAGAACCCCACACGGGAGCAGCTGCTCCCCGCCAGGGCTGTTCCCTCCCACACCACGGCAGCTCCCTGGGAAGCGGCGGGAATACCGCCGGGCGCAGCGGGAATACCGCCGGGCACGGCGGGAATAGCGCCGGGCACAGCGGGAATACCGCCGGGCACAGCGGGAATACCGCCGGGCACAGCGGGAATATCGCCGGGCACAGCGGGAATACCGCCGGGCACAGCGGGAATACCGCCGGGCACAGCGGGAATACCGCCGGGCACAGCGGCTCCGAGGACACGCGGTGTCCCCGCTCCCCCCTCCCGGCTCCCGCCGCCTCCATCCAGCCCCTTCCCGTCCCGCGGCCCCGCACTCACCCGGGCAGGAGGGAGGATCGCGTGGGATCGGGGCGGGCCGGGATGGATCGGGGCGGGCAGGGGAGGCGAGGCCAGGCAGGATGTGCCGGCTGGAAGCGGGAGGCGGTCCTGCCGCGCTGGGAGTCACGGGAGGAGCCGCTTCCGGGCGGCCAGTAGGAAATCCGGCGGCATTCCAGTGTCATTCCAGTGTGTATTCCAGTAGGAACGCAGCAGCACTGAGGTTAATCAATCTGCTTCATACAACGGTGCCTGGGCTTCAGCTGCGTTATTTATTTTTTTTTTCCTGGACCAAAAATCTTCTTCTAGAGTCTCCCTGAGTCTCCCTCAAAGAAAACTTTGGAATCCTCACCGAGCACGTGAAAACTTCCAGAAATATTTTTAGATGCCTGTTAATGATTTGGTTTACGTTGGCTAATGATGTCAGAAACAAAAGAAAATGTTAGGTAGGCTTTGCTGAAGCTTTGTTCTTGTGTACTGGCTTGAAGGATACGAAGCAGAACTAGCAGAAATAAAAAAGGTGGATTTTGGAAACCTCAGCAGCCTTACAGTGCACGGCTGATGTTGGTACAAAGTTACACTGCCATAAGTGTAACTAGAAGGACCTTTCAATGGCAGGTAAGAGAGGGGACTGTGTCCTGTCAACAACTTAAGGAGGGAGAATAACAGAGCCTTGCACATCTCCAGCACCAGTTCAAATCCTTCCCTTTACGGAAAGTGGTTTTCAGTCTTGTTCCTCCTCACAGTGTGGTTGTTACACAGTCATAACTTCTGCTTCCCTGGCACTGGCTGGATCCTTTGGAACAAATGTCGTGATTCCAGTGGGTTCTGCATTCATGGATGCATCCAGCAAATTCCTGTGTGCTGAGCAGAGAAAGTGGCAAAGTATAATATATAGAAAAGGGGGATGGAGGAGAGAAGAAGGCAAACGCTGCTCATACTGTTCAGTCCTTGTTCCTTTACCACCTGGACCGCTCTGTGGCCAGCTGACCAAAATATCATGGTCACTTGAACATGAAATAAGGATTAATCAGCATGTGGCTGGGTTACCAGCAGAGAGATTTTGCCAGGGGTGAACCTACAGCTGTCCTAATTGTAGAAATGTGTACATATTAGATAAAAAAATTTAAGTTTCTGTAGAAAGCTTTTTTTTTCATAGGCCTGTGAGCTTCAAAGAAAAAGAAGACAATCTCCACTTTCTAATTCTGAGTTCATCACTACATCCCTCAACATCCAGGATATTTTGCAAAATTTATTAAACTTCAAATATTTTAATGTAAATGCTCATCAATAGTTGGGATATTCAAAGGGAAAAATAGGTCACTGTCATGAAATTCTCTTTATTTCTTTCATGAGAATTAGCAAGCTTTGAAGAAGGAAGTAGTTCTCCAGACTTAAAAGGTTGCATCACCTAAATTTACACTCACAGGATGTTTTCTCACTACAGATGGGCATACAAGCAGATGCTAAAAATAGAGAGGCCACATCCTGCACCTCAGCTGGTCACAGACACCATTAAAAGATGTTATTTCTGTTCCAAAAATCCACAAAGTACCTCAGCCTAACTGCCTGAACACCATCAGGGTGAATACTCAAACAAATACACATTTACATAATGGCTGTGGTGTTTTTAATTTGCTGTGGGACATAAACCCCACACATCTGACCGGTGGTGCTGGACAAGATCGTCCAGTGACGAAGGCAAGTGCTTCCAACTCCAGGGCTGTCTCTTGAGCCGCCTCTAGAGTAGAATATCAGGGAATATCTCCGCATCTCTGTTCCGTCCTGCGATAGCCTCCATCCCTTCCCCAAGCTCTGGCAGTCCTGGTGGACTGCAGGCAGATTAGCCTCTGCCTAAGGGACAAAATCCAGCCTATAGGGCAAGGACTTCAAGTATTTCAGTTTGGAGCCAGTAGGGCACTGCAGTACTGTTGTGTAAACACTAAATAAGGAGAAGGGGAAGGAAGAAAATAGGAACTTTTTTTTTTTGGTTGCAAATAGGTTTTTTTCACGTGGGGTGAGGGTGGATATTTGGGAAAGGTTCTTCCCTCCGAGGGTGGTTGGCACTGGACCAGGCTCCCCAGGGCAGTGGTCACAGCACCAAGGCTGGCAGAGTTCAGGCACACGGTGTGACTCTTGGGGTCGGTCCTGTGCCGGGCAAAGGCTTGGACTCGACGCTCCTTGTGGTCAGCACGTTCTGTGATGGTGCGATGAGTTCCCTCTCTTTCAACACTTTTGTTCTTTTCAGGGCTCCTCGCTGCCCGGGGCCCGAAGCCCGCCTTCCGCGCGCCTGCTTCCCTGCCCGTTGTGGCGGCCGCAGCCAGGCGCTGAGTGCCCGCTCCCGGGCGGGCACGGCCGCTCGCTCCAGGAGTGGGGGGGCAGCGCCGGCGCCCCGAGGATTCCCGGGATTCCCTCGGCGGTTTCCAGGCAACGCTCCCCGCGCGCTCCTCGCTCCAGGGCCGAACGTGCGCAGCCAATGGGAGGCGGCGGAGTGGGCGGGGCGAGGCGGGGATTGGGCGGGGCGGGGGCGGGGCCGAGAGGGGCGGTTGGTGGGGTTTGGGTGGGAGCGGGCGGGGCCGGGAGCGGGAGCGCTGCCGCTGAGCGGCCCCCGGGCGGCGGTCCCCGGGCAGCGGCCCCCGGGAGAGGGACCCCCGGCGAGTGGTCCCCGGCGAGTGGTCCCCGGCGAGTGGTCCCCGGTGCGTGGTCCCCGGTGCGCGGCCCCGGGGGAGGGACCCCCGTGCGCGGCCCCCCGGCGAGTGGCCGCTGTTGAGCGACCCCCGGCGAGTGACCCCCAGTAAGTGACACCCAGTGAGCGACTCGCGGGGAAGAAACCGCGGTAAGTGACCCCTGCGGACGGACCCCCGGTGAGCGGCCCCGAGGGAGAGACCCCTGGCAAGTGACCCCCGGACAGTCAGCCCCCAGTGCGCGGCCCCCGGGGATGTCTGTCCGGGGCTGGGCGCGTTCCTTCCCCGTGCAGAGCCGAGCGGGGCCGTGGCGGGAGCGGGGCCAGAGCGGAGCCGGCCGGGGGGGCAGAGGGGAGCCCTGAGCCGCCTTCTGCCGAGGGGGCTGCTGGAAAGGAGCCTGCGCTGGGAGGAGCGGGGGACGTGGCCCGAGGCTGAGGCAGGGGAGCTTCAGGTCAGCTCCTGGAGAAAGGTTTCTCCCTGTGTTTTTCGGGGGGGGCTCGGGCACTGCAATGGGTTGCCCAGGCGGAGCCAGCACCCCGGCAGGTGTTTCAGAGGCGCCTGCATCTGGCCATGGCTGACACGCTTTAGTGGTTTGGGGGTTGCTGGGGCAGTGCTGGGCTGACAGTTGGACTTGATGGAATCATGGAACGTGCTGAGTTGGGAGGGTCCCACCGGCACCCTGGAGTCCAGCTCCTGAGTTTTAGGCACCACTAAAGGAACTGAATCTGCATCAAGCTGTTTGGCTCCAAAAACTCTTCTGCCCCTAGTCTACACTGCCAAGTAAAACAAAACAGACCGTGCAAAATAGAGGCCTGTGTTCCCCCCAAAGGGAAGGCAGGCAGTTACAAACCAGGACAATAAATCAAAGCTCAGAGCTTACATTCATGGTCCCCACAGTTGTATGACACATCAGACCAGTCCTCTGTTCATTACCCGTGTAGAACTCTCATCAGGAACCCCAAACTTTCTTGTGTGTATTTGTATAGATATGTATAGATATGTATAGATAGATAGATATACATACATAGATATGTATAGGTATATATTTGTGTGTATCTCTGTGTGATTCTGTATCTTTCGATGTGATATTGGCATGCTATTGTTGTGTGGCAACAAGTGGACTTAAAAGGTTACAACACTTTAGGAGATCACCTCTGTGCTTATGGGTCCTATTTTTTAAAGAAGGTATCAAGAAAAGAACTCTTTAGCCAAATATAAGTTAAGACATTAATCAGAGCAAATGTATTGTTTTTTATTTCCAATTGTACAACAAGTCATTCAACTATTTGCATACTCCAAAGCTGGGTTGGAAACTTCTCCCTCAGAAATAAGAAAAACTGTTTTCCGAGGCTGTTACTGACAGCCATGGCAGAGTTTCCAATAACAACTCCCCATCCTTGAAATGCAAAGCCTGAAAAATGAAACAAGCGTTAACCTGGAATTCTGGTTGCCAGCACTGATGTGGACAGAAGTTCTTAGAGAGTGGAGCAAAGCTAGCACCACAAATAACCTTGGGCTCTCTAGCACCGCTCTGCATTCATTGGTCACGGCACCAAAGTTCTGCTTTTCAACCCATCTGCTAAGGAAACCTTGCCAGAACTGTGAGCTTATAACACTACTTTTCTTAAGAAGTTAGGAGGCCTTAATCCAGTGTACACAGATGAGACCCTGAAGTAGGAGAGAGTCCAGTTGCTGATGATCAGTGCAGATGAGGAATCAGCTCTGCTGAGTAGGCTTCAAGCTTTGTGATTTTTACAAGTGGACTATTTCAAATCTGTTGTAGAAGAAACAGTCTTTTCTGTTTTATCAACTTTCCACTTTCAGAATACTGGAGTTTATCCCTCAAATTCAGCCTGTAGTTTCAAAAGATAAAAATCCTTACAGGAAACCTTTCAGCCTCAGTAGCCAATTGCAACATGCCCAGGGAAGTTCAGCAACAGCACCATTCATTAAATGAACTGTTCTGGACCAGCCATCCCAGAGAGATTGAGCTCCAGTGCTAAACCCCATAGAGTGCCAAGTGCCATAAGAGCTGATTTTTGGCTTCGCTGAGATTCTCTCTGGTTTCCTTTGGTGTAGCTGGCACATCTGGAGCAAAGGGTCTGGGCAAAAGTACATCCTTAGAAGGGTCCAGTACAAATCATGTGGCAAGATTAGCGATTTCTCTAATTGAGGAAGTATATTAGATACAGGAATGTATTTTTCTACCTCCTCTTTCCGCACTGCTGCTGTATTCCTTCATCATGCCCTGTGAGCAGTCCCAGTGTTCTGTGATTGACGCCATAAGGGACTTGCTAACAGGGAACAAACACCTCCGAGACAAAAGGTGCCACCACAGGAAGCTCTTGCTGCCCAAGAAGTGCCCAGGCTGCCCCAACAACTGCACCTGAAGCCAAAGGATCCAGACTTTCTTTCCTGGTGGAAAGGGTTGCTGATTCCATTTTTTCAGCCCTGCTCTGCAATGGCCGGGCCCACCTTTTGAAAAATTCAATAAAAATGAGATTTCTGCCAGACAAAAGGTGCCACCACAGAAACCTCTTGCTACCCAAGTAGTGACCAGTCTTTCCCACACAGTGCACCTCAAAGCCAAAGCTTCCAGACATTCATTCCTTAGGAAAAGAGCTGCTGTTCCCTTTTTTCTGTCCTGCGCTGCAATGGCCGCTCCCACCTCCTGGAAAATTCAATCCAAATGAAGATTCCTTCCAAACAAAAGTTGCCACCACAGAAAGTTCTCTTCCTGCCCAAGAAGTACCCCGGCTGCCCCACCAACTGAACCTCAAAGCCAAACCATCCAGACTATTTTTCCTGGGGGAAAGGGCTGCTAATTCCCTTTTTTTTACCCCACTCCTGAATAGGCCAAAGGAACGCCCAAAATAGATTCCAGATAAAGATTCCTGCCAGACAAAAGGTGCCACCACAGAAAGCTCTTCCTACCCAAGAAGTGCCCAGGCTGCCCAACCAACAGCGCCTCCAAGCCAAAGCTTCCAGACTTTTTTTCCTGGTGGAAAGAGCTGCTGTTCCCTTTTTTCTGCACTGTTCTGCAATGGCCGGTCCCACCTCCAGAAAACTTTACTCCAAATGAAGATTCCTGCCAGACAAAAGGTGCCACCACAGAAAGGTCTTGCTGCCCAAAAAGTGTCTAGGCTATCCCATCAACTACACCTAAAGCCAAAGCTTCCAGACATTTTTTCCTGGTGGAAAGAGCTGCTGTTCCCTTTTTTCAGGACTGCGCTGCAATGGCAGGTTCCACCTCCTGAAAACTTCAATCCAGATGAAGATTCCTTCCAAACCAAAGGTGCACCCACAAAAACTCTTCCTGCCCAAGAAGTGCTCAAGCTGCCCCAACAACTGCACCTGAAGTCAAAGCTTCCAGACTTTTTTTCCTGGTGGAAAGAGTTGATAATCCCCTTTTTTTTAGCCCTTTCCTGTGTTGGCCAAAGTAACTCCTTAAATAGACTCCAGATGAAGATTCCTGCCAGACAAAAGGTGCCACCACAGAAAGCTCTTTGCTGCCCAAGAAGTGACCAGGCTGCCCCAACAACTGAACCTCAAAGCCAAAGCTTCCAGACTTTTTTTCCTGGCGGGAAGAGCTGCTGATCCCTTTTTTCAGCCCTGCTCTGCAAAGGCCTGTCCCACCTCCTGAAAACTTCAATCCAAATGAAGATTCCTGCCAGACAAAAGGTGCCACCACAGAAAACTCTTGCTGCCCAAGAAGTACCCAGGCTGCCCCACCAACTACACCTGAAGCCAAAGCTTCCAGACATTTTTTCCTGGTAGAAAGAGCTGCTGTTCCCTTTTTTCAGCCCTGCGCTGCAATGACTTGTTCCACCTCCTGAAAAATTTATCTCAGCTGAAGATTCCTGCCAGACAAAAGGTGCCACCAAAGAAAACACTTCCTGCCCAAGAAGTGCCCAGGCCACGCCAAAAACTACACCTGAAGCCAAAGGATCCAGACTTTTCCTGGTGGAAAGAGCTGCTGTTCCCTTTTTTCTGCCCTGCTCTGCAATGGCCGGTCTCACCTCCAGGAAAATTGAATCCAAACGAAGATTACTGCCAGACAAAAGGTGCCACCACAGAAAGATCTTGCTGCCCAAGAAGTGCCCAGGTTGCCCCACCAACTGAACCTCAAAGTCAAACCTTCCAGACTTTTTTTCCTGGTGGACACAGCTGCTGTTCCCTTTTTTCAGCCCTGCTCTGCAATGGCCTGTCCCACCTCCTGAAAATATGAATCCAAATGAAGATTCCTGCCAGACAAAAGGTGCCACCACAGAAAGCTCTTGCTGCCCAAGAAGTGCCCAGGTTGCACCAACAAGTGCACCTCAAAGCCAAAGCTTCCAGCCTTTTTTTCCTGATGGAAAGAGATGCTGTTCCTTTTTTTCAGCCCTGCTCTGCAATGGCCGGTCCCACCTCCTGGAAAATTGAATCCAAATGAAGATTCCTGCCAGACAAAAGGTGCCACCACGGAAAACACTTCCTGCCCAAGAAGTGCCCAGGCTGCCCCAAGAACTGCACCTGAAGCCTAAGCTTCCAGACTTTTTTTCCTGATGGAAAGAGCTGCTGTTCCCTTTTTTCAGCCCTGCTCTGCAATGGCCTGTCCCACCTCCTAAAAATATGAATCCAAATGAAGATTCCTGCCAGACAAAAGGTGGCACCACAGAAAACTCTTGCTGCCCAAGAAGTGCCCAGGCTGCCCCAACAACTGCACCTCAAAGGTTCCAGACTTTTTTTCCTGGTGGAAAGAGCTGCTGTTCCCTTTTTTCAGCCCTGCGCTGCAATGACTTGTTCCACCTCCTGAAAACTTCAATCCAAATGAAGATTCCTGCCAAACAAAAGGTGCCACCACAGAAAACTCTTGCTGCCCAAGAAGTGCCCAGGCTGCCCCAACAACTGAACCTCAAAGTCAAAGGTTCCAGACTATTTTTCCTCAGGGAAAGGGCTGCTAATTCCCTTATTTTTAGCCCACTCCTGAATAGGTCAAAGTAACATCCAAAATAGACTCCAGATAAAGATTCCTGCCAGACAAAAGGTGCCACCACAGAAAACTCTTCCTGCCCAAGAAGTTCCCAGGCTGCACCAACTACACCTGAAGCCAAAGGATCCAGACTTTTTTTCCTGGTGGAAAGAGCTGCTGTTCCCTTTTTTCTGCCCTGCGCTGCAATGGCCGCTCCCACCTCCTGAAAAATTGAATCCAAATGAAGATTCCTGCCACACAAAAGGTGCCACCACAGAAATATCTTTGCTTAAAAAGAAGTGCCCAGGCTGCCCCAATAACTGCACCTCAAAGGTTCCAGACTTTTTTTCCTGATGGAAAGAGCTGCTGTTCCCTTTTTGCAGCCCTGCGCTGCAATGGCCTGTCCCACCTTCTGGAAAATTAAAACCAAATAAAGATTCCTGCCAGACAAAAGGTGCCACCACAGAAAGTTCTTCCTGCCCAAGAAGTGCTTAGGCTGCCCCACCAACTACACCTGAAGCCAAAGCTTCCAGACATTTTTTCCTTAGGAAAAGAGCTGCTGTTCCCTTTTTTCAGCCCTGTACTGCACTGGCCTGTCCCACCTTCTAGAAAATTTACTGCAACTGAACATTCCTGCCACCCAAAAGGTGCCAACACAGAAAACTCTTGCTGCGAAAGAAGTGCCCAGGCTGCACCAACTACACCTGAAGCCAAAGCTTCCAGACATTTTTTCCTGGTGGAAAGAGCTGCTGCTCCCTTTTTTCAGCCCTGCGCTGCAATGACTTGTTCCAGCTCCTGAAAACTTCAATCCAAATGAAGATTCTTGCCAGACAAAAGGTGCCAGCACAGAAAACTCTTCCTGCCCAAGAAGTGCCCTGGCTGCCCCAACAACTGAACCTCAAAGTCAAACCTTCCAGACTATTTTTCCTCAGGGAAAGGGCTGCTAATTCCCTTATTTTTAGCCCACTCCTGATTAGGTCAAAGTAACATCCAAAATAGACTCCAGATAAAGATTCCTGCCAGACAAAAGGTGCCACCACAGAAAACTCTTGCTGCCCAAGAAGTGCCCAGGCTGCCCCAACAACTGCACGTGAAGCCAAAGCTTCTAAACTTCTTTTCCTGGTGGACAGAGCTGCTGTTTCCTTTTTTCTGCCCTGCTCTGCAATTGCCAATCCCACCTCCTGGAAAATTGAATCCAAATGAAGGTTCCTGCCAAACAAAAGGTGGCAACACAGAAAATTCTTGCTGCCCAAGAAGTGCCCAGGCTGCCCCAACAACTGCACCTCAAAGGTTCCAGACTTTTTTTCCTGATGAAAAGAGCTGCTGTTCCCTTTTTTCAGCCCTGCGCTGCAATGGCCGGTCCCACCTCCTGAAAAATTAATCCAACTGCAGATTCCTGCCAGACAAAAGGTGCCACCACAGAAAGTCTTGCTGCCCAAGAAGTGCCCAGGCTGCCCCAATAACTGCACCTGAAGCCAAAGCTTCTAAACTTTTTTTCCTGATGAAAAGAGCTGCTGTTCCCTTTTTTCAGCCCTGCGCTGCAATGGCCGGTCCCACCTCCTGAAAAATTAATCCAACTGCAGATTCCTGCCAGACAAAAGGTGCCACCACAGAAATATCTTTGCTACGAAAGAAGTGCCCAGGCTGCACCACCTATACCTGAAGCCAAAGCTTCCAGACTTTTTTTCCTGGTGGAAAGAGCTGCTGTTCCCTTTTTTCAGCCCTGCTCTGCAATGGCCGGTCCCACCTCCTGGAAAATTGAATCCAAATGAAGATTCCTGCCACACAAAAGGTGCCACCACGGAAATATCTTTGCTACGAAAGAAGTGCCCAGGCTGCCCCAATAACTGCACCTGAAGCCAAAGCTTCCAGACTTTTTTTCCTGGTGGAAAGAGCTGCTGTTCCCTTTTTTCTGCCCTGTGCTGCAATGGCCGGTCCCACCTCCTGAAAACTTCAATCCAAATGAAGATTTCTCCTAGACAAAAGGTGCCACCACAGAAAACTCTTCCTGCCCAAGAAGTGCCCAGGCTGCCCCAACGACTGAACCTCAAAGTCAAAGCTTCCAGACTTTTTTTCCTTAGGGAAAGTGCTGCTAATTCCCTTATTTTTAGCCCACTCCTGAATAGGTCAAAGTAACATCCAAAATCGACTCCAGATAAAGATTCCTGCCAGACAAAAGGTGCCACCACAGAAATTTCTTGCTGCCCAAGAAGTGCCCAGGCTGCACCAACTACACCTGAAGCCAAAGCTTCCAGACATTTTTTCCTGGTGGAAAGAGCTGCTGCTCCCTTTTTTCAGCCCTGCGCTGCAATGACTTGTTCCACCTCCTGAAAACTTCAATCCAAATGAAGATTCCTGCCAGACAAAAGGTGCCAGCACAGAAAACTCTTCCTGCCCAAGAAGTGCCCTGGCTGCCCCAACAACTGAACCTCAAAGTCAAACCTTCCAGACTATTTTTCCTCAGGGAAAGGGCTGCTAATTCCCTTATTTTTAGCCCACTCCTGAATAGGTCAAAGTAACATCCAAAATAGACTCCAGATAAAGATTCCTGCCAGACAAAAGGTGCCACCACAGAAAACTCTTGCTGCCCAAGAAGTGCCCAGGCTGCCCCAACAACTGCACGTAAAGCCAAAGCTTCTAAACTTCTTTTCCTGGTGGGAAGAGCTGCTGTTCCATTTATTCTGGCTTTCGCTTCAATGGCCGGTCCCACCTCCTGAAAAACTGAATCCAACTGAAGATTGCTGCGAGACAAAAGGTGCCACCACAGAAAGTCTTGCTGCCCAAGAAGTGCCCAGGCTGCCCCAATAACTGCACCTGAAGCCAAAGCTTCCAGACTTTTTTTTTTTTTTAAGGAAAGAGCTGCTGTTTCCTTTTTTTTGCCCTGCTCTGCAATTGCCAATCCCACCTCCTGGAAAATTGAATCCAAATGAAGATTCCTGCCAAACAAAAGGTGGCACCACAGAAAATTCTTGCTGCCCAAGAAGTGCCCAGGCTGCCCTAAAAAGTGCACCTCAAAGCCAAAGTTTCCAGCCTTTTTTTCCTGGTGGAAAGAGCTGCTGTTCCCTTTTTTCAGCCCTGCTCTGCAATGGCCTGTCCCACCTCCTGAAAAATTCAATCCAACCGCAGATTCCTGCCAGACAAAAGGTGCCACCACAGAAAGTTCTTGCTGCCAGAGAAGTGCCCAGGCTGCCCCAACAACTGCACCTCTAAGCTTCCAGACTTTTTTTCCTGGTGGGAAGAGCTGCTGTTCCCTTTTTTCTGCCCTGCGCTGCAATGGCCGGTCCCAACTCTTGAAAATTTCAGTCCAAATGAAGATTCCTTCCAAACAAAAGGTGCCACCACAGAAAGCTCTTCCTCCCAAGAAGTGCCCAGGCTACCCCAAGAACTGAACCTCAAAGTCAAACCTTCCAGACTATTTCACCTGAGGGAAAGGGCTGCTAATTCCCTTTTTTTTAGCCCACTCCTGAATAGGTCAAAGTAACATCCAAAATAGACTCCAGATAAAGATTCATGCCAGACAAAAGTTGCCACCACAGGAAGCTCTTTACTGCCCAAGAAGTGCCCAGGCTGCCCCAACAACTGCACCTCAAAGCCAAAGGATCCTAACTTCTTTTCCTGCTAGAAAGAGCTGCTGTTCCCTTTTTTCAGCCCTGCGCTGCAATGGCCGGTCCCACCTCCTGAAAAATTGACTCCAAATGAAGATTCCTGCCAGACAAAAGGTGCCACCACAGAAAACACTTCCTGCCCAAGAAGTGCCCAGGCTGCCCCAAAATCTACACCTGAAGCCAAAGCTTCCAGACTTTTTTTCCTGGTGGAAAGAGCTGCTGTTCCCTTTTTTCTGCCCTGCACTGAATTGGCCAGTCCCACCTCCTGGAAAATTGAATCCAAATGAAGATTCCTGCCAGACAAAAGGTGCCACCACAGAAAGATCTTTGTTACCCAAGAAGTTACCAGGCTGCCCCAATAACTGCACCTGAAGCCAAAGCTTCCAGACTTTTTTTCCTTAAGGAAAGAGCTGCTGTTTTCTTTTTTCTGCCCTGCGCTGCAATGGACGGTCCCACCTCCTGAAAAATTTAATGTAAATTAAGATTCCTGCCAGACAAAAGTTGCCACCGCGGAAAACTATTCCTGCCCAAGAAGAGCTCAGGCTGCCCCAACAACTGCACCTGAAGCCAAAGGATCCAGACTTTTTTTCCTGATGGAAGGAGCTGCTGTTCCTTTTTTTCTGCCCTGCGCCTGTCCCACCTCCTGAAAAACTGAATACAACTGAAGATTCCTGACAGACAAAAGGTGCCACCACAGAAAGCTCTTTGTTGCCCAAGAAGTTCCCAGGCTGCACCAACTGCACCTGAAGCCAAAGCTTCCAGAGTATTTTTCCCGGTGGAAAGAGCTGCTGTTCCCGTTTTTCTGCCCTGCGCTGCAATGGCCTGTCCCACCTCCTGGAAAATTGAATCCAACTGAAGATTCCTGCCAGACTAAAGGTGCCACCACAGAAAGTTCTTGCTGCCCAAGAAGTGCCCAGGCTGCCCCACCAAATGAACCTCAAAGTCAAACTTTCCAGACGATTTTTCCTGAGGGAAAGGGCTGCTAATTCTCTTTTTTTTGGCCCACTCCTGAAAAGGTCAAAGTAACACCCAAAATAGACCGCAGATAAAGATTCCTGCCAGGCAAAAGGTGCCAGCACAGGAAGCTCTTGCTGCCCAAGAAGTGCCCAGGCTGCCCCAACAACTACACCTGAAGCCAAAGCTTCCAGCCTTTTTTTCCTGGTGGAAAGAGCTGCTGATCCCTTTTTGCAGGCCTGCGCTGCAATGGCTTGTCCCACGTCCTGATAAATTTACTCCAACTGAAGATTCCTGCCGGACAAAAGGTGGCAACACAGAAAATGCTTCCTGCCCAAGAAGTGCCCAGGCTGCCCCAACAACTGCACCTGAAAGCCAACCGATCCAGACTTTTTTTCCTGGTGGAAAGAGCTGCTGTTCCCTTTTTCTGCCCTGCGCTGCAATGACCGATCTCACTGAAACGGGAGGCCAGACCCAAAAGAGTTAACTAAGAAATTTGGGCTTGCTAACAAGCTACCAATATTCAAGGCAATCTTTCTTCGTTCTGTTCTACTTACTGGACCAAAGCTTCAGACAATAGTACAAGAACATGTAATAGGACTAGAAGCAATAAATTAGAAATACAACAGGATAAGGTAGACATTTGAATAGGAGAAATAGGCCAGGAGCCAGGGCTTTTCCCAAGCTTCAGTGAGCAGGTCAAGAACAATGGAAGAGAAGAAGGGTCAGGCTGAAGAAGATGAGTTTAAGCCCCCAGACCCACAAAAATTGAGGGCCAAGACAAGCACCGCCCCAAACCCCGCCCCAAACCCCGCCTGAGCTCCAGCTATACTCCACCTATTATTAATATGCATTGATAGATGTTTTAATCACTTGAATATGCATTTAATCACATCTGAAGATTGTATAAAAATGCTGATTTTGTGTGAAGCCTTTGAGCAAGTTTGTCCAGCGTGAGCTGCCTTGCTCCCAGCATCGAATAAACAAATACCTTGCTGCTTAGAGATAAAAAATTCTCTGAGGAGTTCCTCGGACCGATTTTTCGGATTCATTTGGCGACCTGCAGCAGCACACCTTCTCCACCCGGCTGCGGAATCCCCCGGAGGACGGGACCCCCTGGGTGCCCTTGGGTAAGTCTTTCTACCCGAAGGGGCTCCCTTCTTCGGTGGCTTCTTGCGGGGGCTGGACAAGAACACTGCCTGTTGATAAAAGGTATTTGTATCTGGTTTCTGGTTTTGTTTGTTCTGGTTCTGGATACCCGTGAGTCAAGGCGGGACGCCGTCTCGCAGGGGACACGGGAGAGGACGCTCTCCCAGGGGAATATCCCCTCTGGTCTGGTCTGGTCTGGTTTTGTTTGTATTTGGCCCAATATTGTTATTGTGTACCTGATATATCTTGCTTACCTTGAAACATCCAGGAGCACAGAGTTAAAGGTATTATCATGCTAAGAGTTGCTATATGAGAGGTAGTGCTGAAGAGTTAACTATAAGCACATCACTTTGGATAAGACCTAGAATTAAGATTTGTCAGTTTTGCAATTGTTAGTTATATGTATGAGCCTTGTGTAACAGATGTAAGGTTTGCCTCCCCGACAGACAAGGCTGGGTCAGAACCAGTGTGCATATTGCAGAAAAGAGGGACACTGGAAGCAAGAATGCCCTGAATTAACAGGTGGAAATACAGGCACAGGAGAGGCTGTTGTTGCTTACAGAGTACTGAGTGAAGGGGGGGCCGGCAGGCCAGTTCCTAGGGGACCTGCTGGTAAAAATTAAACTAGGGGAAGAAAAAGAAGAATTAGATTTTCTAATTGATACTGGAACTTAAATATGTTTAAGTCGTGGGTGCCACTGGCCAATCAGAAAAGCTTTCTTTTGAAACCCCTAAAGTTCAAAATTGGAAAACAAATGGGAGTGCATCAGTTTTTTGTATTTACCAAATTTATCCAAACTCATATTGGGCAGAGACCTACTAGAAAATCTGGGAGCTGTAATAGAATTCAAACAAGGTAAAATTGAACTTAAGGTAAAGGAAGAACAATTAATAGCAGCTCTGAGTTTAGCAATGAGCTATGTGGAGCCAAGCCAGGGTAATTCAAATGTCAATCAAATTTTAGATCAGGTATACCCAGGAGTTTGGGCTACTGAAACACCAGGAAAGTCAAAAAGAGCAGCTCCCATTGAAGCAGAATTACAGACAGGAGCAAACCCAGTAGTTAGGAAGCAATATGCACTGAAGCTGGAAGATAGAAGAGGAATTGAGCCAATAATAGACAACTTTTTGAAATTAAGGTTTTGTAGAGTGTGAATCAGATTGCAACACCCCAATTTTACCAGTCAAAAAGACAAATGGAACACATAGGTTGGCTCAGGATTTAAGAGCAGTAAATAAAATAGCTAAAACATACATGCAGCTGTTGCAAACCTATATACCTTATTAACAATATTAAAAGAAAGTGTAATTTGGTTCACAGTATTAGACTTAAGAGATGCCTTTTTCTGCCTTCCCTTAACACAGGAAAGTCAAAGGTTATTTGCCTTCAAGTGGGAAAATCCCACCACAGGAAGGAAAACTCATCTCATTTGGACAGTGTTACCTTAAGGGTTAGAAAATATTCCCACAATTTTGGGAATTAATTAGCTAAAGAATTGGAACAATGGCAGTCACCACCGGGAAAGGGTGTACTTTTATAATATGTGAATGATCTATTGATTATTACTGAAAAACAAGAAGAATGTGTTCAATGGACAGTACCAAATATGCCTTTGGCATAGTTCACACTCATGGAGCAATTTGGAAAAAGAGGACTTTTAACTCTTCAAGGAAAAGTTGTGGAATATACTGAAGAAACTCTATGATTATTAGAAGCTGTACAACTCCCCTCTCAGGTGGCAATTATGCACTGCCAAGGACACCTGAAAGGTAACACTGTCCTGGAAATAAGAAACAGAAAAGCTGATGCAGAAGCTGAATTAGCTGCTGCAAGAAGTAAAGAACTATCAGTAGCAGCTTTAGTGCTAGAAGAACTAGACACAGATCAACAGGTAGAATATCAAGAAACAGATTAAAAGTGGATACATGAAAATGAAGGTAAGGTGTTAGACAATGGGTGAGGTTAATTAAAAACAGGTCAGTTAATACTATTAGAAAAATTAGTGTGGCAATTTGTAAAAGTAAAACATGATAAAACTGTTGGGGCTTAGACTCACTCTATTAGCATTTAAGGACTAGAGTAGCAGGACCAAATTTATTTACCACAATAGAGCAAGTCACATCTCAATGTGAACTTTGTCTGAAATACTGGAACAGAAATACACCAAAGGGCAATAAGTAAAGGGCATTTCCCAGGTGAAATTTGGCAAATTAATTTCTCTGAGCTCCCAAGAAAAGGGGGGGGAGTCCTGTTATCTCTTAGTTTTGACTGACACATTTTCTGGATGGCCTGAAGCTTTCCCATGTAGAAAAAAATGAATCAAAAGGAGTGATTAAAGTCTTGTTGAATGAGATTATACCATGGTTTGGAATGCCTAAGAGCATCTCTTCAGAGAGAGGTTCACACTTTTGTGCATGAATTGTACAAGCAATAAGTAAAGCACTAAAAATCAATTGGCAACTGCATATGCCCTACAGACTCCAAGCAAATGGGCAAGTAGAAAAGATGAATCTAAAATATGTCAAGAAACAAATTTTCATTGGTATCAACCTTTACCTATTACTTTAATCAGGCTAAGGGTCAAGCCAAGATCAAAAGAGAAACTGAGACCATTTGAAATTCTATTGGGCAGACCCTACATGATGCAAGCTGTGAATAGTGAACCTGTAGATCAAATCAGTAATCAATATGTGTATGATCATGTTATGGCTGTAGGAAAACAATTGCAGAAAAATGCTACAGTGGTGTTAGAACACCAACCCAAGCAGCCTGATTGTAAGTTACATCCCTTCAACCCTGGTGATCAGGTATATGTTAAGAATCTTTCAGGAGATCCACCACGAGAGAAGTGGGATGGACCCCAGCAGGTGCTGATGACCACCTTCACAGTGATCTGGGTGAAACAGAAACCCACGTGGATCCACTGCTCTCGAGTCAAGAGGGTTCCAGAGGAAGCATGGACCTCGGGAGAGGAATCATCTCCTATCAAGCCTCCTCAATGCTGATCTTTGGACTGATAAGTACATTAGTGTAAATCAAACTCTTGCCCAAAAATTATTATGGTGTCAGGCCTATAATGGGAATTCTAGTCTATGATTTGCTATAAATACAGATATTCTGAATTCATCTGAACTGAACCAATACAATGCATCTGTTATAGTCCTCCAAGGAACAAGGGTACTGAATAATTGGTAAAATCCTGGTACCCCATACAATGCAAGTGTTTTAATAGGCACAGATCAGATGGTCACCCAGAATTGACGTTACTGTGAAATGTAATTAGTGGCTGATCAGTGTTGGCACACCTTCACTCTAGATAAATCAGTTTCTGTGATGTGTCAGTGGACATTCAGGGAAGGAAATCAGCAACCAGCAAATCTCCTACCACCCCATTGACTAAGACCACCACCAGTTCTACAACTCCTTCTTTAGCCTGTGAGAGTGTCCACAATTTAACTGATGCTGGACCTTACATGATTAGACACTCAAATGAGCAGAAGCTGTTGTTAGATCCCCCATATTCACTGAAGAGGGTTCGAATAAACCTTCAAGTGAACATATCAAACATACAAAAAGATTGTCAGCCCTGTATTCAACAAAGCCTTAAAGGCTGGCATGCATAGATGATGGCCAGATCCCCTCGTACCTGAATTCAAAGAGATGTAACCGGATGGTTTGGCACAGGATTAGGTGTATTAAACACCATAGATCAAGAAGTATTAGTGAATAAACTAAGTGCTGTCACATCTGATCTAGGAAAATTCAAAGTCCCTTTAAGATCATCTTTGCTCACTTTGGCAGAAACACAATCATTGGCAGTTAAATTGTTAACATTAGTAGCTAACCACACTGCAAAGGATTTCACCAAAATTATTGACTATGCTGGTGTCATCCATAAAAGGTTTGCATTTGCAATACAATGTCTCCAAACTCAACAGTGGGTACAATCTGTAGCTGCAAGAATATTAAGGGAAGGAACCTCAGGAATATTACCACAAGAAGTAAGAGAAATAATAGCTAGAAACAGTTCTACTACACAATTTGAGAAAAATTACCAAGCATGGTGGCAGTTAGTGAACTTCACTTACAACCCTCAACATGAACAAATTGAAGCTTATGTACTCATTATCAGTGCAGCTAAAGAAAAGACCATCTTTCCTATCCTGACATTAGGAGCCATACACCAAAATGTAATTGTCAGACCCATAGACCACAATGTTTGGGCAAGTTATGATCACACCAAGAAAAACTGGCAGCCAGTCAGTCAGTCCTGAGGCATGTATTCCTAGAGGACAGTTAGGATATATCTGTGAAAATGCTGTAGTAGGAAATGAAGATTTATGCTTAGATGTCGACGATAGTGTGTGTGTATCTTTGAAATGCTTCCCCATACTAAAACCCAATCACAAGTCTATTATGTAGGAAATAGTTGTGCATGTGTTAGAATCTTTTGTGTTAATTTTACCATAGATATTTGTCATGAAGTAGTGAGTGGTACTAATTTTTTTGTTTTACTAAAATAATAGGCTGTGACTTTGATTATATCATTCTAGTGACTACTAGACAACTGATTGAAGCTGATTATACAATGTATCATGATGTGCCGAAATTGCAGATAGGAATGAACATTAATCTTCTAAAGCAATGCTTAAACATCCTGATATAGAAAAACTGGTCCAGGAAGTAAACAGAATGACTAAACGAATGCTCTGGCAAGTAGAACATGACACTGAAAACATAAAAACCATTTTAACCAAAGTGGAAAAAGTGAGAGAGCACCACTGGTGAGACATCTTTACAGGATACTCCCCTACAGCATCACAAGTGTTTCACTATTTAATGCATCCAATATTGGTTTTCGGAGTTGACATGATTCTACAATTGGTCTTAAATGTCTAGCCATGGTACAAATTAAATACCATGGTCAAGAGGATGCAGATAATGTGGGCAGTGATGCATACCTATCAAAACCCATTGGAACTTGACGAAGGAAATCGTAAGTTATGAGTAAAAGGGGGGACTGAAACAGGAAGCCAGGCCCAAGAGAGTTAACTAAGAAATCTGGGCCTGCAAACAAGCTCCCAACATCCAAAATGATCCGTGCTCATTCTGTTCTACTTACTGGACCAAAACTTAAGAGAATAGTACAAGAACATGTAATAGGCCTAGAGGTGATAAATTAGAAATACAGCAGGATCAGGTAGACATTTAAATAGAAGAAATAGGCCGGGAGCCAGGGCCTTTTCCAAGCTTCAGTGAGCGGGTCAAGAACAATGGAAAAGAAGGAAAGTCAAGCTGAGGAAGATGAGTTTAAGCCCCCAGACCCCCCAAAATTGAGGGCCAAGAGAAGCACCGCCCCAAGCCCCGCCTGAGCTCCACCTATACTCTGCCTATTATTAATATGCATAGATAGATGTTGTAATCACTTGAATATGCATTTAATCACATCTGAAGATTGTATAAAAATGCTGATTTTGTGTGAAGCCTTTGAGCAAGTCTGTCCAGTGCAAGCTGGCTTGCTCCCAACGTTGAATAAACAAATTACCTTGCTGCTTAAAGATAAAAAAAGTCTGTGAGCAGTTTCTTGGACCGATTTTTCGGATTCATGACATCATACAATTTCTGTGACATCACACTTCCCATGTGACATCACAGCTCCCCTGTGACATCACGTCTTTGTTGTGACATCAAGATGTGACATCAAGGACATCCTTGTCACAGCTCCGCTGTGACATCACATCCACCATATGACATCACATCATATCATCCCTGTGAAATCACATCCTCCCAGTGACATCACAGCTCTCCTGCGACATCACAGCTCCCCTGTGACATCACGTCTTTCCTGTGTCATCACATCTCCCTCATGACGTCACAGTCATCATATGACATCACATCTCTCCTGTGATATCATATAATCCCTGTGATGTCACATCCTCCCCTGTGACATCACAGCTCTCATGTGACATCACATCTCCCCATGACACCACATCTTCCCCGTGACATCACAACTCCCCTATGACATCACAACCATCATATGACATCACACCTCTCCTTTGATATCGAATAATCCCTGTGACATCACATCCTCCCCTCTGACATCACATCCTCCCTGTGACATCACAGCCTCCCTATGATGTCACATCCATCATATGACATCACATCCTTTCTGTGACATCACATTTCTATGACTTCACATCCATCATATGACATCACACCTCTCCTGTGATATCACATCCTCCCTTGTGACATCACATCGTCCCTGTGACATCACACCTCCCCATGATATCACAGCTCCCCTGTGACATCACATCCAGTCACATCCAGATCCATCCCAAGGTTAGGAGGGGGGGGTGTGAGACAGGCAGAACCACAAATGCCTGCAAAGCCCAGAGCAGTCAGTGTGGGGCTGTGCTTGCTGCTGCAGAGACCCCCAGGGAACAAACCCAGGCAGGAGTTTGGGGGGTTGTGTGTGTGTCCCTAAGGAGGACACTTGACTTATTATTGCTTATTATTTGTAATATCTTACAGATCTATCACACAACACCTAAGGATGGATTCTGTAGAATATGTGCCATAGATATTTGGGTTGGGTCTGGCTGAGCTGCAGTTCAGTTCCCCACAGCAGCCCTCCCAGGGCTGGGCTTGGCATTGGCAGCTGGAAGGGGGTTGAGAACACCCCAGTGTTTTGGCCACTGCTGAGCACAGCACCAACCCTGGGACATTCCTTCCTTAGCTGAGGGCAAGAGCCTGGCAGGGGACCCAAGTAGGCCAGCTGAGCCCAACTGACCCAAGGGACATTGCAGACCATGGGAGGTCAGCTCAGCTCTAAAAGCTGAGGCAGGGAGCAGGAGGGGGGCATTCATTGTCTAATGGCTGCCTGCTGAGGAACCGTCCCGCGGACCCAAGCCCTGCTCCTCGGGAGTGGCCGACCATGGCTGCTCATGGGAAGCAGAGAACAAACCCTGCTGTCTTTGGCTTCTGTGTGACCAAGCTTTGTTCTGCTTTTTGCTTTAAATAAACTGCCTTATCCCAACCCACTATTTTGTTTTTCCCACCTTACTTTCTCCCATGTCCTGTTGGGAAGGGGAGTGATAGAGCAGCTGGGAGGGCACCTGGTGTCCAGCCAAAGTCAACCCACCACACACCTGAACACTTCCAGAGACTCCACCACCTCCCTGGGCTACTTGTTCCAATGCCTGAACACTCTATCAGTGGAAAAAGGGTTTTGGAATATCTAATCTGAGCCTCACCTGATGCAACTTTAGGCCATTTCCTCTCTTCCTGTCACTAAAGGCATTGCAGAAGAGACCAACCCCCACACCCACTAAAACCTCCTTTCAGGTCATTGCAGAGAGCAATGAGGTCCCCCCTGAGCCTCCCCTTCTCCACACTCAACAAGCCCAGTTCCCTCAGCCGTCCCTCAGCAGACATGTTTTCCAGAGCCTTCCCCAGCTCCGTTCCCTTCTCTGCACACGCTCCAGCCCCTCAAGGGCCTTTTGGCACTGAGGGGCCAGAACTGGACACAGCACTCCAGGTGGGGCCTCAGCAGTGCCCAGCACAGAGGGGCAATCAGTTCTCTGCTCCTGCTGGCCACACTCTTCTCCACAGAGGCCACGATGCCCTTGGCCTTCTTGCCCCCCTGGGCACACTCTGCCTCATATCCAGATGCTGTCAAACAGCACCCCCAAGTCCCTTCCTGCTGAGCCCAGGAGCCCAGCAGGAGCATTCAGCCCCCAGCCTGGAGCATTCCAGGGGGTTGTTGGGACCCAAGGGCAGGCCCTGACACTTGGCCTTATTGATCCAGCCTGTCCAGATCCCTCTGCAGAGCCTTCCTGCCCTCCAGCACATCCACACTCACACCCAACTTGGTGTTGTCCGCAATTTTACTTCAGGGCCCACTGTGACACTGCAGCTCCCCATGGAACAAAAGGAAACCTGGGACATCATGGAAACTCATGGAACCAAGGGACCATTGTGACACTGAGGGGGTGATGGAATCAGGAGGCCATTGGGACAATCCAGGGACTCATGAAATCAAAGGAATTCTGGGACACTGTCTAACCTCCTGCAACCAAGGGTTCCTGCTGACATGTGTGTCCTCCTGGAACCAAGGGAGCCCAGAGATATTTCTGAACCTCCCAGAATCCAGGGGCTATTGGGACCCTGCAGAACCTCCTGCATTCAAGTGCTCCTTGTGAAACTGCAGGCTCTCCTGGAACCCAAGGATTCCTGGAACACTGCAGAGCTCACGGAACCAAGGGGCCACTGTCCCACTGCAGCTCCTTCTGAAGCACAAGGGACCCTGGGACAATGGGGAAACTCCAAGAATCCAAAGGGCATTTGGGGACTGCAGGGCCTCATGGAACTAAAGGAACCTTTGGAGACTGGGGAAGCTCATGGAATCAAGGGGCCATTGGGACATGTGGGGCCTCCTGGAACCAAAGGAACCCTGAGAATGTCTGTGGGAACAACATAAGGCAGCAGCAGTTGCATTCAGTTAATGAGGATCCAAAAGGAGTGTTTTGGCCTTGACTGGTGTTTTCCATCCAGAGAGTGCTGTTTGCCAAAGTGGAAACCACTTGGAACGCTCTGCATGGTAGCCTGTGTTTTTCTCTGGTGGCTGAACACAGCCAGCACATGAGGGGAGGGGAATGTGTGGGATCAGGGCACTGCTTTGGGGCCATGCTGGGAATTCAAGTGGACTAAAAGACAAAGCCCAGGTGCTGTTTCCAAAGGAACCCCAATGAAAGGGGGACAGCCTCATTTTCTCCTTCAGTGCCCACAGGAGAGGGGACAAAAAGTGGGGGTTGGGACCCCAAAAGTGTTCAGGGGGGAAATGGGGGATTGAGGGGACAATGGGAAAGTGGGAGGAACAGGAAAAGGAGGGATAGTCTGGCAGGTCCCACAGTCCCATGGGGGCCTTTGGGTACAAGGGGGCTAGGAAAGGGGGGGCAGGCCTTGAGCTTCCAACTTCCTGTGGTGTGCTGGGGGCTGCTGGATCCAATCTCAGCCTTGGATCATGGCAACAGTTTCAGATTAGAGGAATTACAGAGGTGTGACTGAATCACTTTCATCACAATTAGTGCACAAAATACACACTAAAACTACCAGGAGTACAGGATA